>NC_030430.2:8237500-8512500 GCF_001660625.3 Ictalurus punctatus | reverse complement strand
TGGCGAGGGCTGGACGATGAGATGGTGATATCAGTATTGTGATCTTTTATTCCACAATCACATAAATAACTGTAACTAACCAGAGCACACGAATTTGAAAACGTACTTTGAAGAGGACGAGCAACACGCGTGCACACACGCGTACGCACACACACACAGGTTATTCACAGCAGATGTTACTCTATTCCAGCTACATTTAGATTGGTGAGTACAAATGAGTGTGTTTGCACAGTGAAGGGGTGTGTGTGTAAGAGAGAAAGAGACAGGGGTGTTCTTGCTCTCTTTAGCTCGTTATTGATGGTGAGCCTTTGTGTCCCTTCTAGTACACTCAACCATTGGGGTTACCATAACAACAGTAGTTTCCCTACTAAACCTCCCAAAACTGGAACTGCTCTCTCTCTCTCTCGCTGTGTGTGTGTGTGTGTGTGTGATGGTCAGCATGCTGTGGTCCTGAGGTGAGTTTAATTTGGGTCACTGGTTATGAATAGCTCTTTCGAGTATGCACTGTTACACTGACCTGTGTGTGTGTGCGTGCCTGCATGTTCCTGTTCCTTCGTTACCCTGCAAGTTCCTTCGTAATTTTTAGGATAACAAGTATAATGTTATAATATAGTACAATAAAGTATAAAACAGTTTCATTTTAGATCATATAATTGATTTAAATTAAAAACTTTAAACTAGTTTCGATTTCAGGCTGTATAATTAATATAATATAAAAATGTATATTAACTTTCATTTCAGATCAGTATACAGTGCAAGTTAGTATAATGCATGTTACTTTTATTATTAGATTCACTCTAATAACAACTTTACAAGCATTTGCTTTATAGAACTTTTGGAATACAGTTAGTATCCTTCACGTCCCTCCAGGATTTATAATTTTTGTGATTTGCAGAAATGGATGCAATATTCGGAGGAGCGTGCAATTTTCCAAATTTTCCGCAGATTTGAGCCGAGAAATGTCATGTGATGTCATCACGACATGCGTTCAACCAAAGTGATCTTCCATTCACATGCGTCGAAGATGAGTAAAGCTCTGATTTACCGACAAACATCACTGAGAAAGAGCGCGCACAACTATTTTGTGTGATCGCGATTTCGCTGCTTCGAGTAGCTTTTTGTAAAAAAAAAAAAAAAACATAAAAAACTTGCATTGCAAATTTTGAAAAAACCCACAACAAAATCCTGTACGGACTGACTGCCATTAGTAATTTTAAGTAGTTATAATTTATATAAAAATAAATTATAAATGGTTTCTGGTTACTTGGTTATAATTCCTCATTTTGAATGAAATAACTCTATATTATAGTAGTGTAGTTACACATTAGTTTGCTGTAACCTGTAGTAATTAAGGAAAGTGGCTTTTGCTGAAGTAGTTGCTTTAAAGTGTGTGTGTGTTAGCACAATGAAAACGGAGCACAGAGCTCACTCACGTGGGAACTGCAGTGGGGGGTCTTTATGTGGCACGTTGAGCTATTGATCAGAGATTAAAAACCTTCCTTCTGTTAAGGTGTGTGCGCGAGTGAGTGGGGGGTTCTGGAAACCAGCTGACTAACTTGTTAGTTTTTACACATACACACACTTGAACTAAAGATGTGCCACTTGGATTATTCATCTATGAGAAAGAAAGAATAAAGAAGAATGCAAGCTGACAGAAAGACAGCAATGAGAGAGAGAGAGAGAGGAAACAAAACCTCAAAGAAATCAGAGAGACAGAGCAGTTCTGTGGAAGCCTGCAGTGTGGAGGGGTGGAGCTACGGGGTTGTGTGTGTGTGTGTGTGTGTGTGTGTGTGTGTGTGTGTGTGTGTGTGTCAGTGTATGTTTCTCGCACAGACAGAGAGGTCAGTTCGCTGCAGCTGCTACGAATAAACTCGATTTACGGAGTGTGCGAGTGAACGCTCCGTTCTCACTGTGTGTGTGTGTGTGTGTGTGTGCGCGCGCGTGTGCGTGTTCGTGGGGGATTAGTTAGACCGAGAGTGAGACTACACTGGAATACTAAGTGGAAATGCAAAGAGGAGAAACTTTTAAAACTACACGCACACACCATCATGCCAACGGGTGAGATATATACACTCTCTCTCACATACGCGCAATGTATACTGCTGTTTGCTTTTATTGTTTCGAGATTTGTTTCAGTTGAAATTGTGTGTGTGTGTGTGTGTGTGTGTGTGTGTGTGCCTCTTTTTCAATCCCTGTGTGATCCCAGTGTGAATAGTAGGTGTTTATGTATTTTACTTCATCACTGCCCATAAAGTTCTGTTTGTGTGTTTGCATGTGTGCGTGCACACACTCTGTCTTTTGGCATGTTCTGAATAAACTCGTGTGTGTGTGTGTGTGTGTGTGTGTGTGTGTGTGTGTGTGTGTGTGTGTGTGTGTGTGTGTTTTTCAGGTTTTTTGTGGGCACTTGTCAAACAGAATGAAGGGTGTGTGTGTGTGTGTGTGTGTGTGTGTGCTTTATTTTCAGTGGACCGTTTTGCCGTGATGGATAGTATATTATTCTATCTCTCTCTCCCTCCCACCCCCACTGACATAAATTAGTCTCCCTTAGTGTGTGTGTGTGTGTGTGTGTGTGTGTATGGGCTGATGGTGGGATAAGAACAGTTTAGACAATAACAACTCCCTCAAAATGAGATGGTCAGTAAGAGAGAAATGGACAGAAACGGAGAGAGACGGTCAGTAAGAGAGAGAGAGACAAAAACAGAGAGACAGCGAGAGAAAACAAGCTGATGGAAATGGAGTGGTGGACAGATAGAGAGACGGAGAGAGAGCCAGACAGGAGTTGGTGTGTTAGCATTACAGCTGGAACTCTGAAGTGTGCACTACTTCCAGTTCTCTTTAACAAGCACAGTGCATTATGAGTAATCTGCACCACTGAGGGTACTTCCATCTAGTAGCCTTGCTGCTAAATAAAATGCTAGAACTCACACGCGCGTGCACACAGATGTGCGTGCGTGCGTGCGTGCGTGCGTGCGTGCGTTCTAGCATTATTGGTAGGTAACATGATACACTGCTTAAAGTCAAGGCTAATCATTTTGCTAGCTAGCTGTTAGATTGTGCTAACTATAATGTTACCCATAATGCACTGCATTATGTGTATGTTAGTCTTAAGAACAACATTATCTCTAGCTGAAGCTCAGGTGTGTTTAGCTTCAGTGTTTCCTCAGTCAGGCTTGCACAATGTAATCATTAGCCAGTTAGCTGTCAGCTAGCAATTAAGCTTATATTTATGAACCAGTTACTATAATACTCATTATCTACCGGTGTTTGGTTTTAAAGTGTAATTACAGCGTGATGTTCATTGAACAAAGTTTTTTCGCAGTAATTTATCAACACATCTGAGGTAAATGTCGACCTTCTCTACGATCATGTCCACGGTCACTGAACCTGATGGACAGTGTGAAACACAAACGATGTGATTGGACACACAGCTAACGTGCTAAGGGCGTGTTAGTGTTTATTTACTTCCTATTCCCCGTAAACAGCAGAGTTGGTAATTGGACCATTAAGGCTATTTGGGTTACTTACGGTACTTCTGACTAGTTAGCGTTGTTGCTAAAAGCCTTAGAACACACATGTAGTATGTGGAACTTTTTTATATTTAAAGGCAACACAATACACTCGCTGTTCATGTGAGGCTAACCATTAGCGTTAGACACTGATTAGCAGCGTGTTTGTGTTTGTTTTATATAAATATTCCGACTGTTTTTTGTTCATCGTTGCAGAATGAAGCACAAAGCAGTATGGCTGTAAGACCTTTTAATAAATAATTCACAGGTATAAAGTGCTGACATTTACACAGCTGAACTGTGCTGTTTAAAGAACAGTTGGGTCCGCCCACACAGTCTGATTGGTCGAAAATACAGCAGAAACTAATGTAAAAGTTTAAACAGTGTTAGAAGTGATGTAGGATGGACATGGCTGAACACCACGCTACACGTTCGCTTCGTATTAATATGGTACTGCTGTGTGTAATACAGCTGTTATAACGCAGCGCTGAGTCAGTGTGGGTCGAAACTCGGGAAACTGATACTCAAGAGACAAACCGTTACAGAAACATGAGCAAGTCCCACTCTACAGCGTGATGGAGAGATAACGAGGGGGGGGGGGGGGGGGACGGAAGGGAGAGAGGGAGAGGTGTGGAGTTTCTCCTCATGTCTTTGTGTGTGTGTGTGTGTGTGAGAGAGAGTGTGTTAATCCCATTCGTTATGGACATGCAGCTTCTTCTCTGTGTAAAATGCACATCAAGATAAGACATCAAGATAAAGCTGAGTTAGGGGTGTGTGTGTGTGTGTGTGTGTGTGTGTGTGTGAGTGAGTGAGTGAGTGAGAGCTTGATGATATCATCCTGTCTGTGTGTTTAGCCTGCTGCAGAAGATACATCACCGGATCACTGGAGTGTGTGTGTGTGTGTGTGTGTGTGTGTGTGTGTTGGTGTTTTTTTTTGTTTGTTTGTTTGTTTTTTAAAAAAGGAATGTTTGGTCTGTGTGGTTTAAAGTTGTGCCCTGACTTTGATGTTTATCAAAGATATTTTTAGTACACAGTTTAGTATTCAGAAGTTGTTGTGCGAGTCTGGAGAACTCAAATAGCCGAGTGTGTTTGTGTATACATGTATGATACACACACTCATTTTGAGTTTTAACGCACAATCAGAGAACACACACACACACACACACAACGTTAATTTTTATTGCATTTCCTGGTTGCCTTTCTTCTAAATTTAGCTCCTCCCACTGAGGAAGAAATCGAGGAAAAACGTAATTTGCCAATTGGAGACTCTAAACATTATTGATGTTACACAGGACATCTGCATCCACACACACGCACACACTGAATATAACGTGAACTCGCATGATGTCACACACTTAAACATTATTTTAAGTCTAAACAGAATTCTCTAGATGTGTTTAAAGTCTGAAAAACAGAAGTGGAAGTTTTGATTCACTTCTATGCCAATAATAATAATAAGCGAGGGGTAAATCTTCCATCAGCTGAGGCATTTGTCTATGGCTTCTTTGTCATGACTTCATAATTAGTTTTATTTCTCTTAATTTATGTGTGTGTGTGTGTGTGTGTGTGTGTGTGTGTGTGTGTGTGTGTGTGAGATATATATATATTTATTTATATATAAAATTTTATCTAAAAAATCCTGAGCGAGTGAACCAGCATGAGGACGAGACTCTAAAGCTCTTCTATGAGTGGCTCTGGATAAGGGCGTTGGCTAAACGCTGTAAATGTCATAAACATAAACAGTTTAATCTCCACACTATATTACAGATATATGTAAGTGCAGTAATCCATGCATATGATATGATCTGAAGTCGATCCAGTCAAGGTTTACATGAGTTAGTGTTCATGTGTGTAAATGTACACACACTCAGGAGCTCGAGCAGAACACCGACGCTTGTCCGAGTTTACAGGATTTTTACAAGTAAGAAATTTCATGTATAAACACTCGTAGTAATGATTTACGAATAAATCCGTTTGTATCCAGTTTGATCATTTAGGCTCATAGTTTCTTTAAAACACATGTACTTAGTAAATATTATTCATTTTGTGTGTCTTTGTAGTCTCTCGTTGTGTGTGATAATAAAACACACTTCCTTAACGATGGTGGACTTTGATCAAGTCACAGGATTCTCATCACCTCTCTCTCTCTTGCTCCCTTTCCATCTCTCTCCCGCTCTCTCTTGCTCTCTCTCCCCCTCTCTCTCGCGCTCTCTCTCTCCCTCTCTCTCTCCCTCTGTCTATCACTTCCTCCCTCTCTCTCTATCTCCCTCCCTCTCTCTCCATTTTTCTCATATTGGGAAGGTAAAGTAGGTTAAAGGTGCAATAATAGTTTTTTAAATTCCTTACTAGTACGAATAACCTGGAGAAATATATAGAACATGATAAAAATAATGGTTTAAGGCAGGACCTCCACACAGGTGTATTACGAGACTGACGTGTATTATTATCTGGATGGTTTATTTGCGTTTACACGGGTTTCTCGTCAGCCCAATCTTAGTCAGACATCCAGTTCAGACACATCATTCTCGTGTGAGCTAAAAGCAAAACAGTCTGTGCTTCAAAATAAACTTGAAAGAAATGTGGAAAACCCCTGAATAAACTCTGGCAGAACTTTTCCTTTAAAGTCCTGTACTACAGGTGATGAAGAGGAGGAAGCTGGACTCAGGATTAGTGACGTCGCTCCTCGACAGGAACGTTAACACAATCTGTGTGAAGTTTTGTATAAAATCTGTTCAAATGATCGAGTTTGCGTGACGTTTTTTTTTTTCATTACAAAGAGAAACATGGGAGCGACTGCACCGGACAACATCCCCCTACATCACCGGGTCGAATTGTGCGTGTTTATGGCTTGAATTTCGGAGTGCTCTTGAAAGTGATGGCATGAGAGATCTTTCTAATGCTAACTCTATTGAAACATGTAGGTTCTGGAGGCGGAGCTTTGGCTCCATGGTTGCAGATAGGGGGCGGGATCAAGGTGTAAAAAAAAGTTCTTATCTTATTCAACTCCACCTGTTTACTGGTTACTGACAAATTTCAACAAAGCCCCTGTAAAAGGTGTGTGTGTGTCTGTCTGTCTGCATATGGGCTTGTTTGATGTGTAAAATGGACCAATGTGTAGTTGTAGAGAAAGACAGACAAAAGGAAAGAGACAGAAAGCATCTTTTGTTCTTCACTCTGCAGGTTTGAGTTTGTCGTGGATGCGAGTGTACACACCGACACGCTGCCAAGCATCGGGAAAATAACTCGACTGAATACAATTATTAATAATTAACACTAAAATTAAATAATTTATTGTTGTGGAAGAAGATACTGCGCATCCGAGCTGGAAGTGACGGAGGGAGCAGGAAATATTACAGATTTAAAAGAGCCTTTTAAAAAAACAACTCTTAAACATGATGAATAAAAAAGATACAGAGGAAAGAAAGAAGAGGAGAAAGAGAAAAAACAAAAGAATGAAACTGAAAAAACCGAGAGAGAGATTTAAATACGGGAAAAATGAATAACAGAAAATGAGTAGAGATAAAGAAAACAGAAAAACAGATTAAAGTGTGTGTGTGTGTGTGTGTGTGTGTGTGTGTGTGTGAAAGAACAGACAAAGAGGTAAAATAGAGCAGCTGCATCATTTTCTTTTATCCCTTCATCCTTTTATCCCTGTGTCAAAAGCAGCACACACACACACACACACACACACACACACACACACTCTTTCATAATCGCTGTATAATCCCAACCCATAACACTCAGTATCACTGATAATCTGATCACTATCTGATTTCAGCAGTATACAGTGCTGTGAAAAAGTATTTTCCTGATTTCTTCTGTTTGTGTATATCTCCTACTAAATAGTTTAGTTTTAGATCTTCAAAGAAATACAACATAAAAAAGGCAACCTGAGTAAACGCACTACAGTTTTTCTTTTTTTTATTGAACCAAAAAAAGTTATCCAACATCTAGCACCCATTTGAAAAATTAATTGCCCCCTTAAACTTAAAATCTGTTTGTGCTGAATTTAGCAGCAATAACGGCAACCAAACTCTTCCGATAACTGGAGATCAGACTTCCACTTGTTTCTAGGACTAGGACTTACTCCTATACTTTGGATCGTTGTCTCGTTGCACAATCCAGTTGCGCTTGAGTTTTAACTTACGGACTGAAGGCCGTAAGATTTTCTGGTAGAAAGCAGAATTCATGTTTCCCTCAATTACTGCACGTTGCCCAGACCCTGAAGCAGCAAAGCATCCCTACACCATCACACTTCCTCCACCATGCTTATGTACCAGGTATGATGTTCTTTTTGTGGAATTCAGTGTTTGGTTTACACCAGATGTAATGGGACTCCTGTCTTCCAAACAGTTCCACTTTCACCTCAACAGTCCACAGAACATTCTCCCAAAAGGTTTGAGGATTATCAAGGTGTGTTTTGGCAAAATTCAGATGAGCCTTAATGTTCTGGCTTAGCAGTGGTTTTCACCTCACCGCTCTTCCAAGGACGCCATTTTTGCCCAGTGTCTTTCTGATAGTGGAGTCATGAATCTTTATTGATAGAAGAGAGGCCTGTAGGTCCTTTGATGTTGTCCTTTGGCTCTTTTGTGACTTCCTGGATGAGACGTCACTGTGCTCTTGGAGGAATTTTGGAAGGTCGGACACTTCTTGGAAGGTCCACCTCTGTGCCAAGTTTTTCCATTTGGTGATAATGGCTCTCATTGTGGTACTTTGGGGTCCCAGAGCCTTTGAAATAGCTTTGTAACCCTTCCCAGACTGATATATTTCAATCACCACCTTCCTCATCATTTCTGGAATTTCTTTCCACTTTGGTGTAGTGTGTTACTGGGCAGGACCTTTTAACCAACTTCATGCTGTTGAAAAAGTTCTCTAAGTGTTGATTTTGATTGAACAGGGTTTGCAGTAATCAGGCCTGGTTGTGTCTAGTCCAGCTGAACCCCATTTATCAATGCAGGTTCATAGATTTGGGGAATTGGTAACTACGGGGGCAAATGCATTTTTCGCACAGGCCCAGTTGGTATTGGATAACTTTTTTTGCTTCAGTAAATAACATCATTTAAAAACTGTATTTTGTGTTTACTTAGGTCGCCTTTGTTTTATCTTAGATTTTATTTTAATTTCTGAATCAATTTAGTATGAGATACACAAAACCAGAAGAAATCAGGATGCGGGCAAATACTTTTTTTACAGCACTGTATATGAGAAACCGAACCAGTAAATGAATAGAAATCTTTATTGTTATGGAAACGTATCCATTGCTTACAACACGTTACGTGCTGCGTGATATTCTCTCACAAGAGAAGATGCTACATTAGCTAGCTAGCTAGCTAGCCGTGCTAACCGTGACAATGACGTCGGGTTAGCTACATAAAAACAATGCTAGCATGCTACATGATATTCACTCGCAGTCTCTTGGTAGCTTTTTAGCTAACATACAAACAGCTTTTTTTTTTAAAAATAAGCTTTTTAAATGGAGTCAGCTCTTGTAGCGAAATTTGAGCTAGTTAGCAAGATACACACGCAGCCCTTCACACGTTAACATTAGCTAGCTGAGTGTACCCATGGAAACCACTTCTAACAATAATCTGTATGTTGAATATCGCTGTACACTGTATAAGAGATCAGTAATGCATGATTGGCTGAGGTTTTTTTTTTTTTTTTTGTACGTTTCTGATTTTTACGTGTGTGTGTGTGTGTAATAAGTGTTTAGGGTTTGTATCTGTGTAAACTACAGACTGCAGCAGGTTTAACATGAACACACACTCACTCAGAGAAATAAAGCTCAGGCTTAGAGCTCTAATTGGTTTGGTTTGTAAAGATCAGAGTGAACATGATCTCTCTCTCTCTCTCTCTTTTACACACACACACACACACACACACACACACACACACACACACAGATACACCTAGAATGTGCAGGGTTTACAGTTACATGAGTTTGAATAAGCCCATGTAGCTTTTGAAGCTCAACCATACGTGTGTGTGTGTGTGTGTGTGTGTGTGTGTGTATTATACACTATATAAAATGATAAGTGAGTGTTCTGAGAGAGAGAGAGAAAGAAAGAAAGAGAGTGTTTGAGGTGAATGGTGTTATTTTTTGAAGTGTGTTATTTATTTGAATGTGTGCAGATTATACTGAACACACACACACACACACAGAGGTCTCTTTCTCACAGAGTGAAACGTCTCCATTACACTGTTAATCCGAACATTAAACCCTCTCTCATTCAGCCTCGAGTGTGTGTGTGTGTGTGTGTGTGTGTGTGTGTGTGTGTGTGTGTGCGCGCGCACACGCATGTTCTGCTCATTTGCCTGCAGAAATCAGAAAGGTCTAGACTATGAGGCACCTCAAGGGCATAACAGAGCTTTCATTTACACACTCACAGACACACACACTTTAAATATATACAAATAATAAATGTATATAAAGATAGTGTGTGGTTTAGGACATGCCCACAATGCACTATATAGTGAATAGGGTGTGTGGTTTGGGACCTACCCACAGTGCACTATATAGTGAATAGGGTGTGTGGTTGGGACACGCCCACAGTGCACTATATAGTGAATAGGGTGTGTGGTTTGGGACACGCCCACAGTGGACTGATGGGTTTTTTTCTTTCTGTTTGTTTCAGAAGAGTTCTCGTTCTCCCCTGATGTCTTACCTCCACTCCCGGAGGTCCCCGTTCTCGAAGGGGCGGTGCTAAGCCGAGGGGCCTTCCGAAACCCCACCCTCAGACACTGCTCCTCCCACAGCATGGACTCCGCCCAGTGCAACGACCGGCCTGTCAGCTACACCTCCACCTCCTCCTCCGCCTCCTCATCACGGGACAGCCACTGCTCAACCGTGTTGGGCTCCGCCCCCGAGCGGGACAGAGACTCTGGGGCAATCCGACTGGAGCTCATCCCTGCCCGTCAGCTGGAGGAGGCGGAGCCACTTGTGCCGGCCAATCAGGATGAGGAACGTAAAGTGGCCTACGTGGACCATGTGGTGCAGGAGATTCTGGAGACAGAGAGGACATATGTCCAGGACCTGCAGAGCATCGTCAAGGTGAGACGTGTGTGTGTTGTGCTATTGCAGTGTTTACTGTGAGTGTGTGCTTAGTGTGATTTAAGAGTGTGTGTGTGTGTGTGTGTGTGTGAGAGAGAGAGAGAGAGAGAGAGAGAGAGAGAGAGAGAGAGAGGTAAAGTGCACATATCCAGGTCATGACCCACAGGAAGGATAAATGAAGTACTTCCTCCCCCTTTCTCTCACTTGCTAAAGTGAGAAAAGTTTTGTAACAGGAACACCCTTACTCCAAACACACACACCGACAGATTGAGGTTGATGGATGGCTCTGCTGAGGAGAGAGGGAGTGAGGGATGAAAGAGGGGGAGAGCAGGATGGATAGAGTAAAGTGATAACTCAGAGGAAAATGGGTTAGAAAAACAAGAGCAGGAGAAAAGAGTTACACTTTATCTCACCGTGTGTGTGTGTGTGAGAGAGAGCGAGCTCACCTGAGGGCGTGAACCACATCCCTCTGAATAAGTCACACAAATACATACACCACCTGTGGATTATAATCTTCACCTCCCCAGCAGACAGTAATTCTGTGACAAGATAGATATGTGACAGTGTGTGTGTGTGTGTGTGTGTGTGTGTGTGTGTGTATTACAATGTGTGTAAACAGCTTTAATATCTTTTGGTAACCCTTATCATCTCTCTCTCCCCTTCTCTCCTTCTCTTGCTCTTTTTTCTGTCTGTCTTTCTCTCTTTCCATTTCTCTCTCTATCTCTCAGGATTATTTGGAGTGTATCAGTAATCAGTCTCGTCCCATGTTGGGGTTGGAGGACAGGAATTCGCTGTTTGGAAACATCCGGGAAATTTACTGTTTCAATAGGTAACACACACACACACACACACACACACACACACTAGTAGGAAGTAGTATTAGACAATGCACAGTGGCGTTAATGTGTGTTGTGTACTGAAGTACACACAGTGCAGCTGTTATTCATGGACAGAGTGGGTGTTATTACTGCTTATAACATGTCATTAATGTCTCTCCCCCTGTCTCACCACTCGATATAGTTTCCATATGGTTTCCTAATTTAAAATAAACCTCGATCGATTGGGCTCAAATCAAATAAATCATGATGAGTTACTGCGCTTTTATATACACATTACTCCCAAGTTTAAATCACAAGTGTATTCTTAGGCGCATTTATATTTATACAGATTTATCATTCTTATGTCAAATCATTCAATCAAGCCTAATTTACTGTAATACGGCTCCGGGTTTTTCTGGGTTTCAGGTGCTGTTAGATGCAAGTCAGAATAACTTCCATTTCTACCACTGAGTTGTTGTTTTTTTGTTGTTGTTGTTTTTTTTGCCGATCACGCATCATTTTAACCCTTTGAGGTTTATGGGCGTCAGCAAGTGCAGATCAGCTGTGCATCATTTATAGCCAACAGGCATTCGTCAATATTCGTCAACATTCATCAATATTTGTACATGAGTCTAAAGAAAATCAGTTTTAATAAAATTGAAAGTTTTTATATTATCTTTTGCGTGTGTGCGTGTAGGGATCTCCTGCATGATTTGGAAAAGTGTAATGCAGACCCAGTGGCCATCGCTCAGTGTTTTGTAGTGAAGGTAAAGATCTGTCTCTCTGTTTTCTCTCTGTCTCTCTCTGTCTGTCTCTCTCTCACTCTCTCTGTCTGTCTGTCTGTCTCTCTCTCTCTCTCTCTCTCTCTCTCTCGCTCTCTCTCTCTCTCTCTCTCTGTCTCTTTCTCTGCCTGTCTGTCTCTGTCGCTCTCTGCCTGTTTCAGCCTGTATCTGCTACAGTTATTTATAAAGATAAACACACACTATTTTCACCACTTAATCCAAATGAATGATTTAATTTATATCAGATATAATTTTTTATTTGTGGGTTTTTGAGTGTGAGAAAGAGAAAATGGGCTTTTCCTGTAAATGCTGAATCAGGAACTTTCACTGGATTAACAAGACCTCACTCTCTAACCACACACACACACACACACACACACACACACACACACACACACACATTCGTATGCTCTCTCTCTCACACACACACACAAAGCATCGCACTTGCAAACACACACACACTCATACTCACTCACACACACAGCAGCACACTCACAAACACACACGAAGCATCGCACTCACACACACACTTATACTCTCTCTCTCTCACACACACACACGAAGCATCGCACTCGCGCACGCACACACTCATACTCATACACACACACGAAGCATTGCACTCAAAAACACACACTCATACTCACACACACACACACACACACACACACAGAAGCTCACAAACACATACACAGAGCAACTCACGCGCACACAGCAGCGCACACACACATACTCACCGCTGTTCCTTATTTTAAACAAATGTTTGTGTTCATCAGGAAAACAGCTGATTATTTCAGTTTTTAATTAGAGACCTGTGTGTGTGTGTGTGTGTGTGTGTTTGTCTGTGTACACTTCATGTCTATAAATACAGGGAACTACACAGAGGGTGCACACACACACATCTGGTTGTGTTTGAAGCTGATGTGTGGTTTCCAGGCATTTGGAGATCAGTGCTCTTCAATTTACATCTTTTCGTGTGTGTGTGTGTGTGTGTGTGTGTGTGCAGGATAGGGAAATTTGGGATCAGAGACAAGCTGAGAGAGACATACAGACAGAGACAGACAGAGGAGAGCTTTGATACTTGATGCTCTGTATTTTTCGCTGAGTGTTTGATGATAATAGTGGAGCAAGTGAAATGGAACCACACACACACACGCTTCTCTACACTTAATTCTCTCTCCTTCATTCATAGTGTCTCTTGCCCCCTCTTTCTTTACTATCCTTTGAAACTTAAAGCTTTCCCAGAATAAAGAAGTGTGTGTGTGTGAGTGTGTGTGTGTGTGTGTGTGTGTGTGTGTGTGTGTGAGTAATGACTGTTGTTTCTGTTTTTCAGAGTGAAGAATTTCATATTTATACACAGTACTGCACTAACTATCCAAGGTAAGGCATGATCCCTACACACACACACACACGCACACACACAGAGTTATGAGTACAGCAGTGGCTGACCTCCTGATGACCTTTGGTGGTGTGTGATTGTGTGTATAGGTGTCTTCTGCTATTGTCTCGTATACATGGAACATGAACCTGTGTGTTAAAATATAATTTTCTGCTTTTGTCGCTAAAGTAGCATTCAGACCAAATCACAGATGGGGGGAGGTGACAGTAGGGCGGGGCCACATAACAGAACAATCCTATCGAGATTCTCAAAGGCGTTTCTACGATACACTATGGCTATGCTCCCTTGGTGGGAGGGGCTTACTCTCTCTTGCCTGTCAATCACAGACACTAACCATTCATCTGCATCTGTGAACTCATTTATGAGGAAGAGGGCAGATAGTGCTTTCCATGTGGGGGGTGGGTGTGTGTGGGTGTGTGTGTTGGACACTGTGCCGTGTGACCCTGCTTGGGGTCACCAGCTGTATAAGGGTGTGGAGTGAACCAGACAAGAAGCTATTCAAACACACACACACCCACACACACACACACACACACACACACACACACACACAAGTGCTCTGAAGACAGTGACTCAGGTCAGATTTCCAACTGGGACAATGTGGGGCCTGTGTGTACGACACACACACACACACACACACACACACACACACACACACACACAGAGTGAAGTGTGTTGAGTCAGTGAAGTACACCAGTAAGTTGTCCAATATGCTGCAAAACCAGGCCTTTAACATTCAGGTGTGACCTCCGTTCTCTGTGTGTGTGTGTGTGTGTGTGTGTGTGTAGGTCTGTAGCCGTCCTGAGCGAGTGTATGAGGAATAAAGCGGTGGCGAAGTTTCTGCGTGAGCGTCAGGAGTGTGTGAAACATTCGCTGCCTCTCGGCTCGTTCCTGCTCAAACCTGTACAGAGGATCCTCAAGTACCACTTGCTGCTGCATGTATGACACACACACACACACTTAATAATTTTAATGATCTATTCCCTGAAGTCCTTACAATATGTCTTCTTTATCTTAATTGATATTATATGTATTTTTTTTTTTATTTTTTTTTTTACTGGTAGTAGCTAACTATCAGGGCAGTTAGTTAGCTATTTCGCTATTTATGATTAGCCGGTCCTGTGACGACCCTTATTTTACCTAGCTATTAGCTAGCTAGCTATTATAACTAGCTTTATTCAACAGTTACCCAAATGTTCAAATATTTTTTTTAAATATTAAAAATTATCTGCAAGTTCATGAGCCATGGCACAGTGGCAGTGAGGACGGAATTTGGTTAGTGGGTTGATGCTAAGTGTTGGTGCTAATTTTCTATGTTGCGCACCCTTTTTTTATCATTTAACAAAATATCTGGGGTAAATGCCGATATTCCCAAAGGTTCTGTCTAATTTCCAAATTCATTCTGTCTTTTTATAAAGGATTTAATCATCACATGCTACCTAGCTAAATGGCTAAACTCAATCTTTAGCTAGTAAGTGTCCGTTTCCCAGTTGCCTAGCAACAGTGTTCTCATAACCTTAACCAGCATAATGTGTTTGTTGATTTCAGTCCTATTATTCCTATTAGGTTTATGACGTGTGTGTGTGTGTGTGTGTGTGTGTGTGTGTGTGTGTGTGTGTGTGTGTGTGTGTGTGTAGGAGATCGCCACTCACCTGGAGAAGGACTCGAAGAGACATGCCGTGGTTCAGGAGGCCATCGACACCATGCAGAGGGTCGCCTGGCACATCAACGACATGAAGAGAAAACACGAGAACACCGTCAGACTGCAGGTGAAGTACACACACACATCATTGTGTCTTTTTAACTTTGAGAGAATAAAGAGAAGCTGGTGAGGGAACGACGGTTTATAGAAGTTGTAACGTAAACAAGAACAGGAATTTGCTTCAGTGATGTTCCACAACGTTAAATGTAACTATAAATGGATAAAAAGTATGACTACTTCTTCATTAATAAATAAAAAGATTTAATTGTTGGCAAGTTTGCTGTGCTATAAAAGGAATAAAACACTTGGGGATGTAAAATTTGTGATAAATGTTGACACACCTTGTGTCTCTCTCTCTCTCTCTCTCTCTCTCTCTCTCTCTCTCTTTCTCTGTCTCTCTCCCCCTGTCTTTCCCTCTCTCTCCCCCTGTCTTTCCCTCTCTCTCTCACTGTCTTTCCCTGTCTCTCTCATTCTCTCTGTCTCGTTCTCTATCTGTCTCTCTCTCATTCTCTCTGTCTCACTCTCTATCTCTCTCTCTCTACTTCTCTCTCTGTCTCTCTCTCCATCAGGAGATCCAGAGTTTGCTGACGAACTGGCAGGGTCCTGATCTGATCGGTTACGGTGAGCTGGTTTTGGAGGGAACCTTCCGGGTCCAGAGGGTGAAGAACGAGAGAACACTCTTCCTCTTCGATAAACTTCTCCTCATCACCAAGAAACGAGAAGAAACCTATGCCTACAAAGCACACATACTGGTAACACACACACACATGCGCACGCGCGCACACACACACACTTAAATATCTATTATGTTGAATGACTGTATCTGTGGTACATGTTATTTCCATCCCTCTGCAGTGCTGTAATCTGATGCTGGTTGAAGTCATTCCTAAGGAGCCGTTGAGTTTCAGTGTGTTCCACTATAAGAACCCCAAACTACAGCACACAGTGCAGGTAGACATATACATACACGCACACACACACACACACACACACACACACACACACACACACACACACACACACACACACACACACACAGGAATGTCATGCCTGAGGGAGGTGTTTTGATGGATGGATGGATCATTTCCCTGAACTTTGGCCCAGTAACACAGCACACCCTACACAGGAGCCCCAACATGCCTCTGTGTGCGTGTGTGTGTATAAAAACTCACCCCGAGGTCAGTTCTGTTACGGCTGACCTGCATGTCTCATCTTGACAGCTTAAAACATCAGTGTGAAATCTGTCGCGTTAGAAAACTGATATATGAGCTTGGTTTTAAGTTTGTATTGTTAGTAAATGTGTATAATTAAATAATAATAAATAATGAGACACAGTTTATAACAAACATCTGGTTTCGATTGACGCGCTGGGTGTGTGTCCCATTTTCGGGCCATTTTGTTTGGCGTTATTTTTGTGTCAACTCCTAGATTCATTAATTTTCATTAATTTTATGAAAAACACACAAAATCATACTCGAGTTTATGTCACACAGATTAAAAGTGAGCTACTTACAGGTTACCCTAAACAAGAAATTAATATTCATATTAAATTATAATGTGTTCATTTTTTAATTAAGTATTAAAATCATAACTGGTTAAATTATTTATATATATATATATATATATATATATATATATATATATATATATATATATATATATATATATATATACACACACACATAATGTATGTGTGTGTAGTGGTGCTTGCATAGCAAAGCATAACTATTGTTTTAAACATGATTTTACTTAATAGTATTTAAAGTATAATTAATAAATAATTAAAACGTCACTGAGAATTTTTACCATTATTTTTATGGTGTCTTGGCACTGAATTTCTGTGTGCATTTCCCGTATGTCAACATATATATATCAATTTTAATATTAATTGATTGATTGAATGAATGATTGATTAATTTATTAATTAATTAATGCATTTACAAAATAAATATAAATTATTCTGAAGGTTCTTGTAAATACCATCTACCTTCTGTTTGTAGGCCAAGTCCCAACAGGACAAGCGAACATGGATCCAGCACCTGAAGAGGCTCATTCTCGAAAACCATCCAGCAAAAATCCCGGCCAAGGTCAGGACACTCACTCACTCACTCACTCACACTTAAACACTCACACAGACTTTCGTGTATTTTGTTTTGTCCATCCTGGTACCTAATCACCTTGAGATCCAGACTTATGAAGTTAATATTAGCCACAATTCCTCTTTGGGGTTAATCCTGCTGCTTGAACTCAGGTTCCAGGTCTCTTTTCACTAGGCTCAGCTTGAATGCAACGTAACCAGGATCTTTAGCTTCAGAACGAGCTCTATCTGAAACTGTTTGTGCTTATGTGTGGTATCAATTTTGAGTTCCTGATGGTAAATTAGTGCCACTTTCACCAAGGAGCCAGGGAACGTAGGAAGACATTTGCTAGGGCTAACAACAGCTTTATTCCTGACTTCTCAAATGTTAGCTAGCATGATGATAACTCTATCCAAACACACAAGCTCAATACTAATAGCTACTGTAGCTGTCACAAAACAAATACAGACTACCGTGATAAACACTAAGTGTATGCAGCAGCAGATCGACTTCTACTTGAAGCTGCCTGATGCTAAAAATATACTTTATGATTTTACAAATAAACGATTATTGAAAAGTCAAGACTTAAGTACAAGAACAATATAATTGTATTTTGGTACTTTATACTATTTAAGTTGTTAATATGGTTACATGAATAACTTGTATATAAATAAAGCCTACTGACTGTTACAACACGTTTAACCTCCTACTTTTGCCGATATTTAACTATATTCAACAACATACACAGAGAGAGAGAGTGAGAGAAAGAGAGCGTTAAAGGTCAGTGCTCTCATGCAGCCCTGGGATTTAACCTTCCAGTCACCAGTTCTTAAAGTTACTGTAATTGATGAGAATTTGGGCAAAGGTGTCATTTAACATAGTGTTAAGTGCAGATCTTTTCACTTCTCACTGCTCACCCAGTTGATGTGACCTGATTCCTGAAATAAATTTAGGGCTTCAAAAGAAGCTCTTCTAAATGAAGTTGTCCCCTGACGTAAACGATGTCCTCTAAAACTTAAAAAAAAAAAAAAAAAAAAAAAAAAAAAAAAGTACATCATGCCCTCAAAACCACATCACGGGGGCTAGTTTCCAGGCTACAGACTAATCTTAGCATTAGACCAATGGGTATTTTTAACAGTAAATCACTTTGACCCTGAAAATGGGAAGAAATGTAAAGTAACTGGATGTTATATCTTTATGCAGGCCAAACAGGCCATTCTGGACATGGATGTGCGTAAGTATAACCTTGAATATTCCTACTGTTGTAATAATTCCACAGTTGTACCGGCAGCATTACTTTTCAAATATGTAATTGGATGTTCATAAAATTGATGGATGGATGGCTGAATGGATTTTTCAAAATGTCTGTTCACCTTCAATCCCTCTAGACCAGTGTAGCCCTGAGGGCCAGAACAGAATCAACCTGAAAGAAGGCCCTTCTCCCAGAAGAGCACGAAGGAAGACGGGTATGATTAACAGGAAGCTGACTAACCAGCTTTCTTTCCATTACTTTAATTTACTCTATTTAGAGTTTACTCTTTTAAAAAAAAACTTTTATCCTTTGCCTCTTTTCCCAGAACCCTTGTCCAAACTGCTGAAAAACAAACATGCAAGTAAGTAGGACTGCAAAGGTGAAAAATGTAATGCTTATGTTTGACATTAGTTATGGTGTCTTGGCATCTGACTTGTTTATTGACCGAATTCTATTAAAAAAATTTTTTTTAACAGTATCCAGTCCAGATATACAGAAGGTATGTACATTTGCTCTTTTTTGAAACATGCATAAAACCACAAAACTCAAGCCATTGGCAAAAAGTATAATAATAATAAAATTATCAAAAGGAAGCAAGGAAAGTGATTCATTATTATTATTATTTTTTTCTTTCTGGATCCCTTACAGCGAAGCAGTTTTGGCGCAACCCTTCTGTCTCCTGTAGTCCACCTGGGCACCATTGGTCGATCCCGCAGCCTTGTCAGCCAATCACAGGAGTCACTGGATCCTGGTGACCATGGTGACCACAGTGACGTAGACGAGAGATTACATCCACAGGATGCTGACGACGAAGATGACAGTGGACTGGTGAGTCATACTTTGACCTGTAACCTTCATCCCTCAAAATCTTATTAAAAATTTATTGTTCAAAAACAGTAAATATGGCTTGTTTATTATTTGCCCCTTAAGTGATCTCTGGACCGATTAACCCCACAAGTAACATGTTCATTCACATAAAAATGTTATGATTGTTGCAGGATGATTGATATTGATATCAGATCGAATATGTTTTTTCCCCTCATTTTATGGGGTTTTACTGGGAATCCAGTCCTAATCTTGTGCAAAACATTGTGGGTGTTTAGGGTTCTGGAGATAAGTTACGTGTACCTGGAAAGAGCAGCAGGAAAAGGCTGAATGCCCAGGTGTCGGTGGACAGCATCGACAGGTGGAAGAACCGCAGCCTTGACCATATTGATCTACAGGTGAGATAAACACAACCAAGAACCTCACAAAAAAATTTAATCCGTGGTAAAACCATATTAATCTCTGGGTCTTCTTTCCCAGACGGCCAAAGAATCTTTGCAGAAGGAGACAGTGCACACACCCATCCTACAGGTGACCTGTCCTCCTGAAACACAGGCTGACTTTTCCCAGTTGCTGGGCACAAGCAGTGGACATTCTGTCCCAAACATATGGGCAGACCACAGAGTGCGTCGAGCCATGTTCCCTACTCGTCAAAAGACTGTCCAAATCGATGACGATGAAGACATTTATCAGATGTTTGTGCCCACTGAGAATGATACAAGTGGGCACGATGCAGAAAGCGATCATGACACAGTTGATGATCGTCCTCAACGACCGTGCAGCTGGCATATCGAACAGACACAGTCGGCGCAGTTAAACCTCCCAGCCAGCAGGGGTAAAGTGTTACGCAGGGCAAGTAGTGTTGGAGAGCAACAAAGTGAGCGACAAAGTCCTACAAAGAGAGCTGTCCTCAAAGAGGAAGTACACAATAATACGGAGTCATCGAGTAACGAGATATCCGGGTCTTCGTCAGCGGAACAGCTAACATTTGACGATATTGAGAATGTTTACGATAATATTAGCTATGAAGAACTGCAGGCCATGGGACTGATTCGGAAGGATACGGAGGTTAACCAGTCCTCTTCAGAGGTTAAACCAATTGTACCTCCGCAAATCTTAGTTTCTCCAGTTGAAATGGAGAGCTCATCTGAAAGCAACAGGTCCTCATGCCAAGAGGGGGTGCCATTTGAATCTACTGATGTGCAGACACCAGAAGAAGAGGAAAATGTCTATGACACCATTGTGTTCCGTGAACTGCCGCCTTCTGCCACTGAGACGGGAAGAAGAAATGAACAAGCAGCCAAACAGGATAATACACAATCACCCAAGACAGACTCGACAGTTAGCCAGAACATAGGAACCGTTGTTTTGGCTGAAAGACCAAATGGGGATCACACCAAAGTAGTGAATCGACCCCTTCCTGAGATTCCCACTGTTTCAATTACCGATATGGACATACCGTTAACTTTGGATAAACCTTCCGAGCAGCCCGTAGCTGATCATATGTCGGAGCAAGTTGACGAGATCTGGAATGACCTGGAAAACTACATCCGGGATAATGAGAAGAAAGCAGACAAGCTACCTGCTGCATTCCCTGTGAATAGACCAGAATCACCACGCAAGGTGTGTGATTCACAAAGTAAAATGGAAAGTTCTTCAGATAAATTACACAGCTCTCCAAAAAAGGTAGTCAAATCACAGCCGAAATCACAAGAATCCCAAGATAAGACACAAAATCCCCCACGAAAATCGCATCAATCTCCCAGCAAAAAATGTAATTCTGGGCGAAAAACTAGTGACACTCATGTCAAAACAGATGGTGCTAAGAAGGTGAAGAAAAGCACATCATCTCCCAGTTCTCCAGCCTTCCACCCGATTCCAACTTTCAAATTCCCAGTGCTCAGTGTTCCCAAACTTGTGCGAGAGCCTACATTTGAGATAGATGAACCTGAGTCACCTCCATCTACGCCTCCTGCTACACCTTCTGTTCCACACATCTCCAGCCCAGCTCCCCAGGTCTCCAGCCCAGCTCCCCAGGTCTCCAGCCCCGCTCCCCAGGTCTCCAGCCCCGCGCCACAGGTCTCCAGCCCTGCTCCCCAGGTCTCCAGCCCCACTCCCCAGGTCTCCAGCCCAGCGCCACAGGTCTCCAGCCCTGCTCCCCAGGTCTCCAGCCCAGCGCCACAGGTCTCCAGCCCTGCTCCCCAGGTCTCCAGCCCTGCTCCCCAGGTCTCCAGCCCAGCACCACAGGTCTCCAGCCCTGCTCCCCAGGTCTCCAGCCCTGCTCCCCAGGTCTCCAGCCCAGCGCCACAGGTCTCCAGCCCAGCGCCACAGGTCTCCTGTCCTTTCCCCCAAGTCTCTAGCCCTGTCAGCCAAGTCTCAAGCCCTATTCCTGAAATCCAAGTCTCCAGCCCTGAACCCCCACCCGGCACAGTCAAGAGCATCCGGAACAAATTAGCCAGGCTTAGCAGTGGAAGCTTCCGCATGGATGATGAGGACCCCCCTACACAGAAAGACTCTGAGATACAAGCACTATTTAGTGGTCTGGACCCTTCATTCCTTCCTCTGGCATCCCCTGGACTTCTCCTGGCTGGAGATGCTGGAGACCAGCTGCTGGAATTAGGGGAGAAAGGTAGAAACAGAGTTTTCCTCATGGCCAGACAGTACAGTCAGAAGATCAAGAAGGCTAATCAGCTGTTGAAGATGAAGAGCATGGACCACGAGCCCAGCTGTGCCAGACTCAGGACCAACAAGGCAAAAGATTTAGCTGCCATTCTGGAAGAGAAGAAGCAAGGCGGAGCAGCTATAGGTGAGCTATCAGGATGTCTGTGGGTATTCGTCTCCCTCTGTGCTTGTATAGTTACTTTTTAAGTCCTGTGGTCTTTATTAACCCACAGATCAAGCTATAAGAATAAACTAGAATAAAAGCTTTCATTTTAGTTTGTCACTTACTTCAGTGGCTTAAGATATTGTTTCTATCTGTTTTTCCCTGAACCTGCTTTTGTTTCTCTCTCTTTTGCATCTTGCATCTTCTTGGCTCTTCCCAGGAGCAAGGATAGCTGAGTATTCCCATTTATACGAGCAGGTGATGTTTAAGGAGCCTCCTACTACTCCTCCAGTGCTGAAATCTTCAGTCAGCGTATCAGGACCTCACCCATTTTCCTCACGCGCAGGCCTGGCTTCCTCCCCATCCCTGCCTGAGAGCGCCTTCCCAGAGACAGACTGGTTGAACTGCACATATAGCAATGGCGAACTTGCTGGCTTTGTGTCCTGGCCTGCTGAAGTCGGAGGGTGCTCTTCGACCCCTCAGCAAAAGTTGTCCCCTGCAGTGTCCGTCCCTGCGTTGAAGAACCTCCCACCATCTCAGAGCACTCCATCCAATCAGCGCTGGAGTGCCTGTGTGACTCCAGCCAGCATAGATGACTCTGAACACATTTACAGCACATTGGGTCAGCGCAGTTTTAAAACTCCGCCCTATAGCCGCTGTCAGTCCTCGTCCACTTTGGCTGAGCAGCAAGAGAAAGAGAACAGTGGGAGTATGGGTAATCTGGGACACACCAGTCGTCCAGGGGGGGCTGCGAATGCAGGGCGTGGTCTCGGGCCTCGGCAACACAGCCTTCCTGAGTGTCCTGCCCAAACGACCTCGGACCTTTCCCAGTCATGTGACCTCACACTAAGGGACTCTCAGCAAGTGTTGCTGCTGAACAGACAGTCAAATCTGAACGCAATCAGCGCCACGCAGAATTACCTGGCCAACTTCAAAGACAACGGCGATGACGATGACGATTACGTCGAAATTCGCTCTGAGGATGAGAGCGATAGCATGGAAAAGGGCTGTACAGCGAGCCCAGATTCAGCTCTGCACGGCTACATCTGGAATGACCCAAATGACGGTCAGCAAGCGCACAATCAGCCCAAAATTGTCCAGTCGCTGCGAGAGAAGTTCCAGTGCCTCGGTTCCAGCAGCTTTGCATAAGGAACAGGCATGACTGCCAGTGTGCACAAAAATAAAGGCAATTACAAATTACCATATGGAAAATGTTACATGATGTAAAGCACATTTATGGATTACGACAAAAAAATGAACATGCAATTAGGTTAAACGTTTTGCATCAGAGCTTCAGTGGATCGAAGTCCTTTACTATATGCACTATATTAAAAAAATCACTCAAATATAACACTTCATATTTTTCGTTCGTATAATTACTCATGATGCACTAAACACAGCTTGCCATTTTGCCATAGGTATAGTTTCAAAGAAAAATACTATTTAAATTCCTTTTTTAGCACGGTATTGATCTGGACTTGAACTCGCATGATTGGGCTGAGCACCGTGTCTCAGTCTGAACGTCTCCCAGTCTGAGAGAGTGGATTTGTAAGTGTTAAAGAAATTTCCGTCAGATTTCAGCTTGGGGTTCATGGCTCCCTTATCAATTACACTTTTATTTTTTCCCTTATTTTTACTCTATACGTGCTCTGACCTGTCCATTGTCAACACTCCAGCATTGCCTTTCTCAAGCCATAACTTAGCAACCATTTTGCTAACAATTCCACTGCAAAACATATAAGGTAGTATTTGAAGAATTTTAACGCATTGATCCGATAAATTAGTGTCCGTTTTTAATTGATCAGGCCGTCTCTACAGTTGCTACATTATGAAAATTAGCTTAATATCCACTGTTACTGGTTATGTCTACATGACCGTTTGTTCTCAAAGGCCAAAAATACATTTAAAATACACATATTTTACTAAGAATCAATAGGAATCAATATATATTGTATATAAGTCATAGATATATTTTAGATAGTCTGAAAAAGGAGGCCTAGCCATGCTTGCCATTGGTTGGATAAAGTTTTTTTTGTTGTTGTTTTTTTTTTCCTTGATACATTTCCATTTAAACTATAGACATGACTACTGCATTAAGCATCAAAAATGTATTTAGGACCGTCATTAATAAATAATAAGTCATAATTTTAGGCTAATTTTAATAATTTCTGAGAGTACCAGGTTAGCCACAGGTTGCTCACAGTAAGATCAGATGTATATTTCATTTAGATTTTTCTGGTTTAGTTATTTTTCCACAATCACTACTGTCAACCACCACAGCAGATTAATCACTAGTTAAATTACGTTACCAAAAAACACTGGTTCATCACTCACATTGTTCGTCACTCTGTTGACACTTTTAGAGTCTCGTTCGAATATTTCAGATTTTTATTTATTTATTTGCTTTCGTTACCGTCCTGTCGAGATAGTCCAAGTCTGACATAATGATAATTATTAAATATCTACCGTTGGTAGTTTGCAATAATTTGGTTTAAGTTGTTTACTATGACCGTTAATTATTTCCCCATGAGCACTGAGCAAGAATATTGCCATATTGAAACAAATAGATAAAGATGAAATGATTTAAAAACCATTTGTTATCAGTGTAAATGTTCCAAATTGGCTAACAAATATGAATGAAGTATGTTTATAAGTTCCATGTTTTGTTTTTCTTGTTTTTTTCCCCATTTGTACATGTTGTTTCACTGGGGACTGTTTATCATTTGTTCGTCTGGTTTGCACTTTTTTATTTTTTATTGTTATTTTTTTATTTGTTAAGATGTAAATTTTAGGATAAGTGTTGCCATAGATTTGGTCAGTCTTACTTTTAAATTAAATGTACTGTACTTTGTTTTTATAAGACTGCCTAGTTGTAACTGCTCAAGGAAACTGATGTATCAGAGGCAATAAATAAATGTTCCGTTCAAACATGTTTGTGGTCATCATGCCTTTTTATTATTTATTTATTTTTAAAATATAGATCAGCTCTCAGTGGGCTCCATTTCTTAATTAAAGAAGAGGGTTCCTGTAAAGATTTGGAGAAGCATCTAGTTTAAATGCACTTTAAGGCACAAACTTTTGACACTTCCACAGTTTTCTGCGTTAATATAGACTTAAATGCACACACTTCATGTTCTCTTCATGATACACTTTGTAAGCTTAGAAAGAAAATATGTTTGTGGAAAACTTTTGTAGAATGGATTTTACGAGCAAAAACCCTTGAAGTAGAAAATTTGTGGTTTCTAAAGTCTGATTCAACATCTAGAGCAATACGGTGTCTTATTGAAACAAAATTAAGATAAAAAAGACAATATTAGAACACAGTCAGAAGATTGGATGATGCCACAGATTTTCCCGTTAGCAAACTTGAGAGAGAAAATGTGGCAGCACTGGCTAGTTGTTTGTTTGCTAAAGTGAAACTGACTTTTTTTTCTTTTTTTTTTACGAATACACCTAATGCTATTTTTCTTATGGCAAATAAAGTTATGATACATATTTGAATTACAGTATATTATACTATAATTAATGCCTTAGCACTGATCAGTACCATACTGTAACAAGAATTAGCCATTCTGTAATGTAAGTTTTTGGCGCCATCTAGTGTTAACAGAAAAACTGGGTTTTAAAAGTGTTCTACACCGCTCTACCTGACCTATACCTAAAGTATATGAAGTTAAGACACTTTAAAGATAAAGTGGAACCGAAAACAGAAGTTTTCAGAATCTTTTATATACTAGATGTATCTATATGGTGCTCCGTTTTCACTGATTTGATGTGGGATGGGTGGTGGTGGTGGAAGCAGGGGTGCCAATACTTCGTGCACCGTGACAGAAAGACTAAAATCAATAATTATACGGATGAACTGTGTGGTTGGTGGACGGAATGGTGGCGTTTGAGTTGTACGTTTAAGACTAATTAATAATTATGAGGGCGATAAGGAAAGTGTGTATCACCCAAACATACTAGAAGCGCTATCGAGCTGAGAAAACATACCGACAACAAAATGAAATTCATCGTTTTTAATTGGAAATGTAGTTCATTGTACGTAAGGGTTCTGTAATACATCACGTCGTTTGACAAAAAAAATATACATTTAACTAAAAACAAACATACAATTTTAGGGTGTGTTTGTGTTTTTTACATACGAGCACGATGTTAATGTAAACGCTTTCCATGATCCGGTTCGGATTACTCGAACGTTCCAGATAACGCTACTTCCGGTTAGCTTTTACCCATAATGCAGCGCGGCTCCTTCTTTCTTCTCTCGGATCAAGATGTCGGGGCTGGATGGTCCGTTAAACGTGCTGGGGCAGAGAAGCACCGGCGAGTCCGTGCGGACTCAAAACGGTAACGTTTAACCACGCACAGTGAACAAATTATTCCTTTTAAAGTTAGCTAAGCTAAATAAATGGTAATATATATATATATTTTAAATATTAGTTAAGAGATAGCTAATGCGCGCGCCGGCCTCACATGCGGTTCCCTAGAAACGGATGCTAATCGCGTTGATAAATGTTGACTAAAAAGAAAGCGAAGAGACAAACTAAATTTTTTGACATGTTATATAGTGGAGTGTAGGCTACTTAGTTAGTTAGTTAAGCTCACTGTTTGCCGGCTACGCCCGTTATTTTAAGTCGCGGCCACTTAGCTAGCTTAGTCATGTTCATTTAGGCTTTATGGCTAAGTATCGTGAAATCTCGCGATGTTTTATTAAGGATGTGAGAATAACATGAAGACATGTAGGAACTCTTTACACAGTAAGGAATTTGGTAGAAATGTATATGACGTGAGTGATGAGTGTACAATATAAGTTTGTGCACATGTGGATGTGGAGCTCTGTGAGTTAATGAGTGTGCGTGAAATAAACTAAATAAACCTTTTTTGCGTTGCAGTGATGGCTGCGTCGGCCATCGCAAACATCGTGAAGAGCTCGCTGGGTCCTGTAGGACTCGACAAAATGTTGGTGGACGATATTGGAGTGAGTTTTTAATATAATCATCTTGTTCAACACGTCCTTGTACAGTTTGCACTGCATCATGTTACAGAGCTCGTGTGGTCGTAATTCACGTCAGACTACACAGATGTATTTTGTATGACATTGGAACGAAATAACCAGGATTGGTTCTTTGTTTAGGACGTGACCATCACGAACGACGGCGCAACTATCCTGAAGCTGCTGGAGGTCGAACATCCTGCTGCCAAAGTGCTGTGTGAACTTGCAGAACTGCAGGACCAAGAGGTCGGAGACGGGACCACGTCCGTGGTAAGACGTTCCCCTCAGTGATCAGGTGGTGTTTGTGTTGAGATAGATAGTGCGCGTGTGTGTCCTGTGTTAGTACCACCCCCTGTCACTAATCAGTGGGCATGGCTATGCTAACAGGACAGAGGAAGTGTATCGGTGTCTGAAGAGGCTGTTGCGTCTCTCCTGATGTCTCTATATGAACTGATACGACATGAACCACAAGCAAGTTATCAAACAAATAACTCCTTTAATTGAGCGTCAACATTAAGTTGGGGTGTGTGTATGTATGTAGGTGATCATTGCTGCAGAGTTGTTGAAGAGTGCAGATGAACTGGTGAAGCAGAAGATCCACCCCACTTCCGTCATCAGCGGATACAGACTCGCCTGCAAGTAAGAACACACACACTCATTTTTTCCACTCGTTTTTACATCCATTTGTTAGTCTTTTTCCCTTTTCGTGTTTGTTTCCCTCGTTCATTATTTTCCTTTTGATTTAAAAAAAAAATTCTGCTCTTTGCTTCTTTTCTTTGTTTTAGTTTTTTTATTCTTGTTTATTTTTTTGCTTTTAACCTAATTTTCTGCTTTTTATTCTTTTATTTTTCAACCTTAATTTTCCACTGCTTGTTTTTTAATGTTTATCTTCAGGTTTTTTTGTTTGGTTTTTTTTTTGTATAAATTTAAATTTTATTGCATCAGTTTTTCTTTGTGTGTTTACTCTTGGTTTTGCTTTTGTTTGTTATTGTTTTTTTTTTTTTTTTTTTGTTCTTGTTTTAGATTTTCCTTTTAATCATGTTTCTATACTTTTCTGGAGTTTTTTTTCCCTTCTCATTCCTGTCCATTATTTCTTGTTCTTTTGTTTCTCGTTTTTTAATTTTCTTGTTTGTTTCATTTCTCCACTCTTGCTTCATTTGTTTTATTGAGTTTCATTTCACTTGGTTTTTTATTATTTAAAGAAAATGTACCTAGTTTTCTTACGTTCATATTTCAGGTTGGTCTTAATGCATTGTACATTTTATACTGATTAATTGCTTCTCCATGTGTGTGTTTCAGGGAGGCGGTGCGCTACATTAATGAGAATCTGACCATCGGAACAGATGATTTGGGCCGTGAGTGTTTGGTCAACGCTGCTAAGACCTCCATGTCCTCCAAGATCATCGGAGTGTATCCTCTTTGCTCCTGTGTGTTATAACACACAAACACACACAGTAGAATGTACTGATAGTCTGCTGCTCGTCATTAAGCCGTTTTATAATGCTGATGTGTACACTGTGTGTAAACACTGTGAGCCCTGTTTGACCCTTGACCAATGACCCTTCAGTGATTCAGACTTTTTTGCTAACATGGTGGTGGATGCTGCTATGGCGGTGAAGTTTGTGGACGGTAAAGGCGTGGCTCGTTACCCCATCAACTCCGTGAACGTGCTGAAGGCTCACGGCCGCAGCCAGAAGGAGAGCATCCTCGTCAACGGCTACGCCCTCAACTGCACCGTCGGCTCGCAAGGTACACCACCGTCATGATCGTAATCTCCCAGCCCAGTGTGTGCGCGCCCATTTCAATTGCTGCCACGCTGACTGTGTGTGTGTAGTTATACGCATGGGATAAAGTAGAGCTGACTCAATGCCTCATACACACACACACTTACTCTCTCCCTGTGTGTCTGTTGTGCTTCGAATCGTACACACTCCCGTTTATTAACCTTTCTGTTCTGTTCAGGTGAAAATGACTCCTTTTAGATGAGTGAATAATTACTTTTTCACACTGAGAAACATTGTGCTTGTCATGTTAAATAAAACTGTACTTTAGCATTGCTGTCACATCAGAGTACATGACCTGGGACAACGGGGCTGTTGATGATTGATTAAAAAAGCTCAAATCTAGATCTCTTAGTTGTTGGTAGGTTGGTTCTAGGTGGAACCCTTTCAGAAAGGATTCCAGAAGGAACCATTTCAGAAGGTAGTGAACATGAAAAGGATTTGTGTGTTTTTATTTAAGTGTGTGTGTGTGTGTGTGTGTGTGTGTGTGTGCGCGTGTGTGTGCAGGGATGGTGAAGAGGGTACAGAATGCCAAGATTGCATGTCTGGACTTTAGTCTGCAGAAAACCAAGATGAAGATGGGAGTGCAAGTCATCATCAACGACCCAGAGAAACTTGACCAGATCAGACAGAGGTATGTGTGTGTGTAAGAGAGAATATTTCCGACACACAGTGACGTGTGTTCATTCCCATTTCAATTGCTGCCACACTGACCGTGTGTGTGTAGTTATACGCATGGGATAAATCAGTTGACCTGAAATCTTGTGCACAGACATACAAACACACTACTGCGTGTCTGTTGCGTCTTCGGGCCGTACACACACACTTTAGTTCTTTGCACACTAAATTATAAGGTGAATTATCAGCTTCAACTCTTGTGTGATTTAACAGTGAATGTAAAGTACAAAGAACCTTCCAGAAAACAGACTTTAATTTCTTGTAGGTGATAAAAATCAAAACTGTGTGTTTAGTTTGTTGTATATCTCTCCACTTCAGAGAGTCGGACATCACTAAGGAGCGCATCCAGAAGATCCTGTTGGCGGGGGCGACCGTTGTCCTGACGACCGGTGGGATTGATGACATGTGCCTGAAGTACTTTGTGGACGCAGGAGCCATGGCAGTGCGCCGTGTGCTGAAGAAAGACCTGAAACGCATTGCCAAGGCAACTGGCGGTAAGCCACGTCCACTCAGGAAGTGATTCTGCACCATTTTTAAAAAATATTATTTTAAGTCCTTTCCAGACTTTTTTGTAATATTAGTTGGTGAAGGAAATGTGGAATCTTGATTAACTAAATCCAAGTTTAAGCTTTTTTTTTTTTTTTTAGTTTGGTTTCATTGAGTTTATATTTATTTATTATATTGTTTTATGTATGTTTTCATTCAATTTTCTTCTGAGAGTCATAAAGGATTTATTTATTTTCCTGTGCAGCCACCATTTGCTCATCTCTGTCCAACCTGGAAGGTGAGGAGTCGTTCGAGGCGGCCATGTTGGGTCAGGCGGAAGAAGTTGTTCAGGATAGGGTGTGTGATGACGAGCTCATTCTCATCAAGAAGTAAGAGCCAGATGTCTTAACACAGCTCCTTATACTGCACACATGCATCACTTCTATATTAGTGATATTTTTTAACACTACTCTCACTGTGTGTGTGTGTGTGTTTTTAGTACGAAGGCTCGCACATCAGCCTCTATAATCCTGCGTGGAGCGAATGACTTCATGTGTGACGAGATGGAGCGCTCGCTGCATGATGCACTGTGTGTGGTGAAGAGGGTGCTGGAGTCCAAATCCGTGGTTCCAGGAGGGGGCGCTGTGGAGGCGGCTCTGTCCATCTACCTGGAGAACTACGCCACTAGCATGGTGAGCATCAAACCAGCTGTGTGTGTGTAAAAACATGCCAAAAATCATTTTTGTTTCATGGTTTGTTCATTTGAATTTGTGAACTGGTTCATATTTGTCTTTAAGCACTGTTTAATAATACACATGACAGAAGTCGTGACCTGTCTGAGTATTTTAATTCGTTATAAAAATGTCTAGTAGGAGTAGAAGTGAAAGCAGCTGGAATTATTCATGTTTGTTTTCATTATTTAAGAATTTCATGATTATGCAGCAACATGTATGTTTTTTGTTGAGGGAGGGTAGAAATTGTGAGATGAATGAAGTTAATTTGTCTTGTAATTGTGTGTTTGTGTGTGTATGTAGGGTTCACGGGAGCAGCTGGCAATTGCAGAGTTTGCTCGTTCGTTGCTCGTCATCCCTAAAACGTTGGCGGTGAACGCAGCGCAGGATTCCACCGATCTGGTGGCCAAACTGCGAGCTTTTCACAATGAAGCACAGGTCAATCCCGAACGCAAAAACCTCAAGTGGTGAGTTACACAACACAAAAAACGTGTCGCTCACTGACCCTTTTCCATATTGACGGAACTGTTTGACTCGTTGAGTCAATTAACTTCTTTGCATAATATTGTATTTGATTATGCAAATCTATTCATAAGTGATTCTGAATCTTTTTCTATTTGATTTATTGAGCATTGTCATGTGGTTCTATTTATACGTGACTCTCAAGGAATCAAATAGATATAGATTTGGATGTAACACTTTCTATGTGATTCTTTGAATAATTGTTTGACCATTTGGTTCTATTTACACGTGACTCTTTAAGTCTATTTAAAGAATCAAATACAAGTATATTCAAAGAGTCACAGACTAATGAATTCAGAGTCAATTCAGAGTTGCATGTAATCAAATACAACAATATTCATGAAATCAAATTGCAAACCTGTTAGATTTTATTTATGTGTTTCTTTAATTGGCTCTTTGAATCTATTTGATTTTTTGTGTAGAACTGTTTAAATGAACTTTGAGCCTTTTCAAAGAATCGAATAGATTCATAGAGTCGATTCAAAGTGTCATATCAAAAGCTCCAAATGTTTAAACAGGCAATATGCAAATAGAAATAGATTGTGAATAAATGGACTCAATTTCTATATGACTCTTCAAATCTTTAAAATGTTTAACCTAACCCTATATTAAAACAGTAAACTCATGGCTCAGTGATTCTTACACACACAATTTAAATGTGATTCATAATTTCAAAGAGAGTCTTACAGATACAAGAACGAGCCAACAACATTTTTAATAGATGCCAGAATGTCACTGTGAACTGTGTGTGCTTTATCTTTGTCCTTGTTTGGACTAACACGGATTTTGGACTGCTGTCTGCGTTTGTGACTCGTTTGGAAGACACTTCTGCAATGTGAAAACTAAACAGAACCGTGTGTGTGTGCGCACGCAGGATCGGTTTGGACCTGGTGAACGGAAAGCCGAGGGATAACAAGCAGGCGGGTGTGTACGAGCCCACAATGGTCAAAACCAAGAGCCTGAAATTCGCCACCGAGGCGGCCATTACCATCTTGCGCATCGACGACCTCATCAAACTCTTCCCTGAGCCTAAAGAGGGCGGGTCTTCGTACCAGGACGCCGTTCAGTCAGGCTCTCTGGAGGGGTAAAGCCCCGCCCACTCCGTATTTATTAACATCCCATGTTATAGCGGTTGTAGCTTAGCCCATGCACTTAGCTTGTATTTGTTTTTGCTACTGCAGCAACATAGCTTGCTGATAAATCACCTATAATGACCTGTATTCCCCTTTCTCTGATCTGTATTAAGGAAATAAACAGGAAGTGGTTGTGTACGACTGATTCACCTATTCATGCAATTCATTTGTCTAAATAAACACAAGCTATATACTAACCAGACTTAAAATGTAATAGTTGTGCATAATTATATTAGGTAACAAAAGCACCCTTTTTGCCATGTTCTGGAATTAACATTTGGGGTTTTTTTTTAGCACCGGTTCATGATATGTTTAAGATAATATGGTTAATGTAAACAAAATATCAGCACCTGTGCTCCGTTTGAGAGGAGACCCCCTATGTAGGCACCATTTCTGATCTAGGAACAAAAGAAAGTGTTCACTTTGAAAGATGGTGTCCTAAGGTGTGTCTTCAGAGAAGGGATTCCCATAATTCTTTTCATTGTGTTTTATGAAGTTAAAAAGGGGAGGGGGAGGAAGGACCGAACTGTCACTTCTGTACAACTTGGTATCAATATTGTGAACACAATGTTAACGATCACTTAAAGGTTTTTTGTTTAGTTTTGTTTGTTAAATATTTTGTTCCTAAATGCATTCAAATAATAATCTTGAGATCTTTTTTGATGCATACAGTGTTCAAAATGACACGCCCTACACTGAAGTGTCTACTGTAGTGTGACCGTGTCCCAAATCAAATTGAAGCCCACTGATTCTGAAATCTTTGACTGTGTGATGAGCTTATGTGATATACTACACAGTGGTACTTCCTGTCCTTTATAAACATGAGCTAAACTACGCAGTGTAGCTGAAGATGGCATGTTGGTATTTCACACAAGATAACCTGAGGTGGAATGTTTGAATTCAGAAATGACGTTTTAAAAACACGCACCTTTGTGTTCTGCATTTTGTAAGTCCCTACCCCTACATACACGCTAGCGAGCGACAAGTTGCATTGGCAGATTAGGAAATCAAGCGAAATGTACTGGCAGCATACACATTCGCCAGTCACCAACGATCTCTGATACTTCCTTAAAAGATTTATTTCTTCGTAAGGTCTCTAATGAAAGGTTCTGTGTGACAGGATAATATTAAACCAAGATGATGATAGGTTTTTCTTGCATTTGTGTCAAACAGGAACCAATAACAGGTAGGAACTAAAGTTGTGAGAGAGGAACTGAAGATAGGTCAGATCGCGTGTGCTGTAGGGTTGGTCTGAGGAAATCATTTGAGCTGATTTTTGGTTAGTGAGTCATACCTGATTTGCATGAAATTGAGAGAATCTTAAATGTCTCTGGTTAGCAACATATAGAGAATGAATGATAGCTGGTCACTTGCGAGTGTGAGCTCAGGGTAAACGCGGAATTGTACCAGAAAGCTGGAAGTAATAAAGATGTTGATGTAATTCTACTTTCAGGTTTAAATGTATAAATGTGCACTAACTAAAGAACAGAATACATATGTGGCTGATGGACTGCATTTGTGATAAAGTGGAATACTGCATAAATTCTGCTTTTCACCTGGAAGAAATTTTAGCACTCGACATTGACGGTGTTGTCTCAGTTTGAAGTGCACTGCTTGGCCTTTCCATGGATCCAAAGGCAAATCTGGGCGAGCTTTGCCGGCGTGATTCTCACTGCTATGTTGTAGTCCACCTGTGTGCCGTTCCCTTCCTTCACGCTCCTGTGTCCCGAAAACACGCCGATCACTTTCCTCCTCCATTTCCCCTCAGCTTTCGTAGGTGTCTTACGGAGTCTCACGTACACTCCTGCACCATTTGAGCCTCTCTGTGCGTCACAGTGCTGGTACATCAGATCGCCCGACTCCTGCATCACCGAGCAGAACCTGTACACCATCTTCCCCGCGTGGTCATCATCGAAACCGGAGAAGTGGATCCGTGTGACATGTGGGACCACACCCAAATCCATGTGCTTCATCAGGAGGCTGCGCTTCAGCTCCAGGAGGGCATAGTCGTAATCGAGCGTCACCTCCTTTCCCACGTCACTTATCCAGCCTCGTGGTACGTACGTTTGCTTGACACGTGTCCAACGGAGCCGTGGAAATTCCTGCTTGGAATTTTCAAAGGATTTCTGCTTGCTCCGATTCTTCCTCTTCTTTCCTTTTCTCTTCTTCTGTTTCCTCTTACTTTCTCCCTCCATTTTGTTTCTCCTCCTCCTCCCAGTGTTTCTCCGTAGCTTCATCGCACCCACACGCAACCTCTTTAATCTCCTACGGTATCCACGACCGTCATGGACGCAGTGTGCCGCTGTCAGCACGTGTTTGGGTGACACTAAAATCCCAGAGCACCCCATCGAAAGCTTCACTGACGCCGAGAATGGGAAGTTGGTGACGAAGCGCTTGTCTGCCATGACAAAGCGCCCGTCTGTGCCATACACCTCCCGTTTCCTGCGTGAGAGAACGGCGAGAGAGGAGGACGAGGTGTTCCTCACATCCTGCAACTCCACCTCCGTCAGAGTCCGAGTTCCGTTCTCGTAAAACGTCTCGTAGGCGAGGAGACGCTCCAGTTCCGTGGTTCCAGGTTCTGGTAGGTTCCTCTGGCACTCGATCCCACATACTGCATCCAATTCTCCAGATTCTCCATCACTGAATGTGGGGCTCGGGAGTTGCACCGTGTTCCTGTCCACAAGCAGAGGAACGTTATTGCCACTCCAGCTGTGGAGGTCCTTATTTACTGCAAATGAAAATGGAACCAAGGGAGTGATGGTGAGCAGGAGATAAAGAGAAAGATGAAACATTGTTCTTCCTCAACCTGAAAGAGAAAGAGATGAGAAGACCATGAGAAAGCATAAGCTGAACAGGACAAAAAGAAGTCGGTTCCGTGTTTAAAATCAGGTTGGTGACTATAAGAGGCAGGTTTCCATTGCAGGACCTTGCTCAAGAACTCTCCAAAGAAGTTTAGAACCCAGATGTGAGTCTCCTCCATGTTGTATTTTTCACTTAAATAACTCTTGCATGCTTGTGGTACTTTCCACATCAGTCTCAACAGGATGACAGAACAGGAACTCATCCAGGAACTGTGTGGTTCTCTTTAAGAGTTCCCTAAAAGGTTATGGAACGCTGTTGGAAACACCTAAAGCAAATCGACTGTGGTGTTCATTTAGGGCCAGGCTGACATATATATATATATATATATATATATATATATATATATATATATATATATATATATATATATATATATATATATATATATATATAAAATAATTTTATGAAAAAGTTGTGAAATCAGAGATTTGGCAGCTGTTTGTAAGAAATGCTGTGTAGTCGAGAAAAATGTGTTAATGGATTACAAAGGAAGTAACAAAAGTAAGAAGTCTCTCACACACACTGCAGGCAGCTGGAGTGAAAGCTGGAGCTTCTCACATGTATTAAACAATAACATTTTATTGGATCCTTGTTGCAGGACGTCTTGGTGAATGTGGTGTAAAAATGTTGTGCGGTATAGTGTGAATTAAATACGAGTTTTTCTGTGAACTAATGACACACCTGAAAAACATGTGCAGGTGCTTTTATCCATTTCATGCCCCTGACCCTGCACAGGTAAACACACATGAACAATGTGTCCTGTTTAAAAGCATGACCAATCATAGGGGAAACACACAACTATATATGCGTGTTTATAAACGTGTGAAACGTGTATAAGCGCGTCTGAAAACCACGTGTAAAATTCACACCTGCTGTTAATGATCTGATTGTTAATTCATGTGACTTTTTCCGTAAGGGAAGTGCTGAGAGCTACAGTAAATAACTGCAGTTAAATGTGCAATATTGATGAGATGATTTTTACAACTTTTTAAAAATGTAACAAATGTATATATTTATTTCATGGGATTGTGAGAGGATGAGGTGCAGAATCCAACTAAAGCAAGCGAACATAAAGGATGTAAAGAGTCTCCACTGCCTCCAATAATAAATCACTATTCTACAATGCCATCATTTCACAAATGTCCCTAATTCTCTGAATAGACACAGTTATACAGGATGAGTAAAAGAAGTTAAACACGTACCTCTGAGCTTCTCTGAACTGCAGATTTCCCAGATTTCGCAACTCAGGCGTCACATCAATGCCAAACGCGAGATATGGGGATATGGGAGTGAACCGGTTCTTTTGGATCGACTCTTTGGGAATCGATTCGCGAATCACAAACGATTGAATCCGGCGCCTCATCAGAAAAGCTGCAGGGTTTAACGTGAAGAAAACTCGTCTTAGTGTACAAAAACAACGTCCAAGCAACACGAAACATCTCTCTCTCACACTTTACTCATCATAAGGAACAAAATCAGAAACGAAAGACAAATAAAGAGCAACGTTTTTGTCTCACTTTAAATGAGAGTCTCTGTGACACAAGCAGCTTGAATCATCTTCCTCCAAATTCTCTGGATTCTTCTGCCTCCAAAGATACATCGAAGCCAAACCTCCTCCTCCTCCTTTTCATCCTCAGCAGTTATACAAACCTTTATTTCATCTGCGTTATTGATAATAATATATCTAATCTATAAAGCCTGCTAGGTTTAGTTAGTTAGCCTATACTAGCCAGGACTGCTAAGAGCGTTGCTAAGGTTACAGTGTTCACATCGCCATTTTCCTCATACTAGCACGAATAGGACACCAGCTAGCGATTTTTCAGTTAAAAAAAAAAAAACCTGTGTTTTGTTATTTTTGTACACAACTTTACACTAATGCACACAGATAACTTGGGTGTGTGTTGTTAGTATATTTTCTGTCAGTGAGCTCCAAATTTATCCTGCATTTATCCCAAATTTATCTTTGAGCCCCTGTCCAGCCACATCTAAAATGAGGACTTTTGACTTTATCCCATATCTCTAAAATAAAATTGCCACCACTTGAATTAGATCCTAGGGTTTTCTTTATTTTCATGAGGAACCCCCCCCCCCCCCCCCCCCCCCAATCTGTGGAACTATAACAATCGTTATAATAAAATCAACAGTGTGTATTGAAAAGACGTTAGCTAGATGCTAATCAGGCAGAGGTCGTTTGAATGGTAAAGGAATAATCAGAGTAATTAGCACTTCTCTTCTCATATTTGTACATATTGAGGTTGGATCTGAAACCACCGTGCTGTATTCCATAAAACAGCTGTTGTTTTTTGGTCTTTATGAAAGAAAGCACTCTGGACCAAACTAATGGCAGAGATACATAAGTAAGGAGGTTTGTAAGCAGTATGAACAGAGATGAAGTTTTCTGGGGCTTTTTTTTTTTCTTTTTTTTTCTTTCTTTCTTTCTTTTTTTTTTTTTTTACATTAGTGATTGTTTTCGTTTGCAGAAAGGCTTTTGGTTTACACTGCACAACCACAGATAGGAAGACAGATCACTTCCTGTGTTTCTGAGAGACTTTTTACATACACACAAACACTATAAGCTCCTGAGAACTTTAGACGAGTGACAGCTTTGAAGCTTGATCCTAAAAGTGTGTGTAAACTAACATCCTCTTACTGAGGAGCACTTGTGTTGGTTAGTGAATACACATACCGTTTAATGAAGGGTTCCTGAAGCTAACACACACACACACACACACACACACACACACACACACACACACACACACACACACACACTCACTCTCTCAGAGTGTCTCAGATCATCAAAACTTCCCAAAAGCACATTAAAAAGCTTTTAGGGGTAGTAAACCCATTAGTCAGATGTTTAACAAATAAAATTTAAAAGAGATAGATAGAGAGAGAGAGAGAGATAGAGAGAGAGAGAGAGAGTTAGTCTAATCTAATACTAATCCTTATCTCAATATACTCACATTTTTTGAATGATAATCCCGATCTCTATAGCAGTCTAATCCTCATCTTTATTCTAATATTTATCACAGAGATTAGCATTAGATTAGATATTTTCTAATATATAATCAAATCCTAATCTCTATGATAATCTAATCCTAATGTACGTTTTCATGTTTATGATGATCTAATCTAATGTAATTCTAGTCTCTACCTTAAAACTGGTACTAGATTAAGTCGAGGTACAAGTTAATCCTAATCTAATCTAATCCTAATATTCACCTTGGTATAATTCAATCTTAACCTCTACCCCATTATAATTGAATCCTCACCTCTACCCTAATCTAATCTAATCTAATCTATTTCTCATGTTTACCTTGATCTAATCTAAAAGCCTGTTATAAACAAAGCCTGATCAAATCTCATTTTAACATCTAACCTAATCCTTTTATCCAACCTTCACACTGGTGTAAATGACTGGTTACAGTGGCACAAGGGGCAGGAACTGGAACTTCTGAGACTCTGAGAATAATGCTCTGGAGCCCCTTATTTTAGGTTAAAGCTAGCTAGCTAACCAGTTGTGTGCTAACGATGGATTCACAACAGACAGCGATGCAGGAATGCTAACAAAACTGAGCGAAATACAGTACAGTTGGGGTCAGAAAGTCCTGCAACTGCTGGATCTTTGAAAACAAAGATCCTAACCCGACTTATTGTTTACCACAGAGAGCGTACGATGCTAGCACAGTTGCGAAAACCACACAGCTAACAACTCAAATATTAGCCAATTATTTTATACATGATGCTACGTTTTGCTGAGGGAACAAGCACCATAACGCCTCCATATATATTTATAAATGTCATTATTTTCATTGGCAGAGAAATCTTCCAGTCTGATATGTGTGTTTAACTCCCAGACGTTTCTGGGAAAAAGCTCTTCCCCATAACAGCAGAGCTCCTGGCTGAGCTGGTGTTATTATTTCAGTAATCACATACTGAACTGCTACTTCATGTCAGATTTCTCAACACAAGCCACATTTTTCTCTCATTCGCTCATGAAGAAAATGGAGCATAAGGCGCTTATCTCTATAGTTTATCTTCACATTTCATTCTTCAGTCCTCCTTCTCTTTTTCCATCTTTTATTTAAATCATGACTCTGTGCTACAACATGCGTTGACCTGAAATATACCCTCCTCTTCTCTTCTAGAGAGCCAGCAGAGAAGCAACTCCTCTTCTTTTCTATGAAAAAATTGGCTTATATTTAAAGGAAAAGCCTTGGTGGTAACCAATACCACCCCCCACCCTCCCTCCCCCAATCCATCCATCAGTGAGGAATTAACCCTGTGGAAGTCATCCAATATAAATCCATCTGTTCATGTGTAAGACTGAAATTATTATTATTAATTGTTTAAACATTATTTTGCGCTCATTCCAATGTGTTATCGTTGCTGCAGTAACAGCTTATTCAGAATGGTCTACATATAGGGATAATCATTAAAATGGTGAAGATTCCTGTAAGGAAAAAAGTCTCCAGTGTCAGTGCTTTGTAAGAGTCAGAGGTAAAGCTGTAACTTTAAGTTTTCCCGCATCTTCAGTACAAAGTTGTATAAACAATTGTTTATAGCTGCTATAACATAAGTGACAACAGGAACTAACTTGTTTCACAACATTAAATTGATAAAAAGTATGACATGGCATTCTTTAATAAATAAAATATTTGAATTGTAGGCAAATTGTTTTGGTGTAAAAGGAATAAAAATTGCTGCTATAAAAAAACTAAAAACTTTGTTGTGGTAAACTACACGCCCAAACCGCACTCTCATACCTGCAGTGTGTGTGGGCATGTGTGTGTGTGTGTGTGTGTGTGTGTGTGTGCGTGTGTGCGTGTCAGTCTGTGTGATATTAAAGTTTATATTAAGATAAATAAGGTTTTTCCTTCCAAGTCATGACTCAGTGCTGAACTCGGAGGTTGTTCCAGAGTTCGGATAATTTTTTAGCTTTAAACTGGAAAAGGGAGTGACATCGAATTATTAACATGGCGGCTCCTTTACACACTGAAAATCATCACACACACACACACACACAAACACACATGCACACACACACAAATGAAACTTCACTACAATTCACAACAGGTCAATTAAGACCTCATAAATCAAGCTGCGAATGAAAACATATTTGATTATGGGTCATGAGATTACCATGTTACAGCAGCGAGACAGAATCTGATTATAAATCTGCATCCCTGCTCTGAACAAACTCTACTGGACTGTACTTAACTAAAAACTGATAGGTAAATATCATGCATATTATTAAGATGACAACGGAATACTATTAACTGTATAAAATGATTTTTAGGATGGATTACACTATTTAAATACCATTAATTGTTATTTGGAAAGTTCAGAAATCCACGCATGCTGAAATTTTAATATCTAATGACATTCAGATTTTCTAAATGTTTCTGCTAAGCAGTTATTGTGTGAAATGATGTAGGAAATGTGCATGAATACTTGCATATTTTTTATTATGTTTTCCAGTGGTCCATTTGTGCATCTGTCTGAGATTCTCGTTAGCACGATCTCACTAACTAGTGGTTGAATGTTTGTAGGAATGTTTATAACCAGCAGATGAACTGATTAGAATTTGCACTTGATCTAAACAGGGTCAAGGTCAGAGCAAGGTCAAATGTCTGAGATAGCCTTTCCTCAATATGTTCCTTCCTGTTTGAAGTAAGTTCCTGTTGGTATTGAGTTCTACTTGTGTTAAACCTGCAGTTTTTTTATTCCTCTTATATGACAGCAATTTATCAATGAATATAATTTATTTAAGCAATATTGCAGGAGCAGGATTGTAGTTATACTAAATATGCAATATATCAGAACTTTTATCCAATAGTTCTATAAACAAGAAATGAAAATTGAATATTGTCTCATTTTAGACACAATATGACAAATGTCCTGTTTAGTTTTGCTCCTCTACCAGAAATAGATCCCAAATAAGCCTTACTTTATAACTTTATAATGACTAACTAGCTAGCTCACATGGATTTGTACATTCCCGTCAAAGGTTCTTCTGGTAAAATTAGCTTCCCTCCTTTTTTTTCCTCTTCAGCTGACAAAGTTTCAAATTTTAACTCAAAAGTTATATTCCTGAACAGTACTGTTTGCCACGTCTGCTGTTGATGTCACTAACTTTACCATAGTAACCTAAAGTTCTTCGAAGGAACTGGGAAGTTGAATATTATACGTTGAACCAGACGAGCGGAGTGATACATACAGTACCGTTACAAGGAAGTATAGGCACTCTTGGAACATCACTTGACCAATCAAATTGATGAACCGGAACTAACTGTTGTATAATAAAGAACGTCATACTTTTCCTACATTTAATGTTGTGGGATGAAACAAGTTAATTCCACATTATTCACACGTTATGGCAGCTATAAACAGTCGTTCCCTCACCAGCCCTCTCTCTTTTCTCTCTCTTCCCAATAAACCACAAGTGTAAACTCCTCTGTCCTGAAGACTCAAGTCTTGCAGATGTTCAATAAAATTAAATGGAACTATAAACAGTTAAAGTTCAACTTGTTGGTTATTAATAAATTAAAAATTGTAACTGTTGGCAACTTGCCGGGATATAAGAGGAATCTCAAAAACTACTTAAAATATTTGCATTTAAAATGTATTTATTTGTTTATATATATATATATATATATATATATATATATATATATATATATATATATATATAATACTTATTATTATTATTATTATTATTATTATTATTATTAATATTGTTTGCAGATGCAGTTCAAAGACTTTTAAACAGTCAGAGCTTCAGCAGTATTCTCAACACACACGCCCTTGTGTATGCATGACTCAAACACTGCACATTAAGATTATTAGAAATGAATAAATGATCGTGGGCATGCTATAAACTTCTATATTTTCAGTTAGATTTTTTAACAAAATAATGATTTGGATGAAGCTGTAAATAACAACTTTTTAAAAGTGTGTTTGTGTTAAACCACAAAGTTTCAGGAAATGCACTCGGCTGAGGTTGCACTAACTCAGCAAAAACACATAAGCCACTTTACTTCCTCTCATGGGTGCCATGACAACCTGTCTGTCCATCCCCCCACCAACTCCCATCACAACATACTGCACATGATTAAACACTAATGAGGCACTCGTTTATTTACTTTCAATTAACGCAGTCCATATAAATAATAACTTCTCCACTTTTCCTTCTCTCTCGTTAAGTCAACTCGTTAAGGCAACAACAACAAATTTATTAAGTTTAATGAATTTATAAAAAAAATATTTAAAAAAAACTGTATGTATCCTCTCAGTGACATTCTGCACTAGACCAAAATGATGGACCACCAAGTGAGTGTCTCAGTGATCCCAACCAGTGCCCCAACTGTATTCTCCTAATCTCAGTGCTATTTCTTATCATGAATTTATGATTTTGGATCACAGTTGAGTGATGATGGTGTTCACAGTATGTGCACTATATAGTGAATAGGGCAGGTGGTTTGGGAAGTTCACACTCATTCTTCTCTTTGTGATTCTCCAGTGTATTTTAAATAGCTGGATTTTTCAGTCTTATCCTCAAAAGGCCAGTATAGCTGCAGGCTTTCATTCCAGCCAAATTGGAGACACAATTGATAGATGATTGGAAACTAAGATGAACTGATTGAACAAGTGGAAGCAGGTGTTTGGCTGAAATGAAAGCCTGCAGTCACACCGGCCCTTTATGGATAAGACTAAGAGCGCTGGTGTAGGGTGTAGGATGTATTGTAGAGTGTACAGTATGGGGAGTAGGGTATAGGAAGTAGGGTGTAGGATGTAGGGAGCAGGATGTAGGATGTAGGGAGCAGGATGTAGGGTGTAGGGAGTAGGATGTAAGGTGTGGGGGTATAGAGTGTAAGGCGTAGGATGTAGGGTATGGGGGGTATAGGGTGTGGGGTGTGGGGTATAAGGTGTAGGGTATAGGGTGAAGGGAGTAGGTTATGGGGAGTAGGGTTTCGGGTGTAGGGTATAGGGTATAGAGATTAGGGTATAAAGAGTAGGATGTAGGGTGTGGTGTATATGGTGAAGGGTGTAGGGTATAGGGTTTAGGGTGTAGGGTATAGGGAGTAGGATGTAGGGTTTGGTGTATAGGGTGTAGGGTATAGGGTGGAGGGTATAGTGAGTAGGATGTAGGACGTGGTGTATAGGGTGTAGGGTATAGGGTGGAGGGTATAGTGAGTAGGATGTAGAGTGTGGTATATAGGGTGGAGGGTATAGTGAGTAGGATTTAGGGTGTGGTGTATAGGGTGTAGGGAGTAGGGTGGAGGGTATAGTGAGTAGGATTTAGGGTGTGGTGTATAGGGTGTAGGGAATAGGGTGGAGGGTATAGTGAGTAGGATGTAGGGTGTGGTGTATAGGGTGTAGGGAATAGGGTGACAAAGCTTAAAGAGGCATGATGGTGCAATTCTGTCTGGTTAAGCTGAGTAAACTTCAAGAGGAAGTGCATGTTCCTCTTATGGAGGTCATACAGCACTTCAAAACTGAAACACACATACACACATACGCACACACACACACACAAACACACACACACACACACACACACACACACATAGAGCTTCTGCTTTTTTAGGTATTCTGTCAAAACAACCTGGTTCTTTCTTTGTATATGTGTGTGTGTGTGTGTGTATGTGTGTGTGTGTGTGTGTGTGTGTGTGTGTGTGTGTGTGTGTGAGAAAGAGATGGTAACACTGATAGGGATGTTTATAACGCTGTGGTGGTCAGATTCACGGCACACTTTCTTCTGTTATGTTTTTTGTAGTAGGAGACAATGCACACACACACACACACACACACACACACACACACACACACACACACATACACACACACACACACACACACACACACACACACACTGTCATTGTGATGGTATGTTGGTAATCTTGTGGAATTCTGATAATCAGTATCGCTACATGAACAACATTTAATAACATGGTGCTAATTCATGATAAGTTCTGATAATTTATGCTAATTTGTGGTGACTATTAATGGTAATTTCTTTTTCCCCTTTCTAATACTGATATAATCTCTCTCTAGTGATTTATTGATATAATAAGTAAAGTTAATAATAATAATAATAATAATAATAATAATAATAATAATAATAATAATAATAAGTAAGTTTTGTTTTAGATTTTAAAACAAATAAAGTAAAAATAAAAATATTACTTTGTAAAATCCTCTTGTTTTATTGCTCTCTCTCTCTCTCTCTCTCTCTCTCTCTCTCTCTCTCTCTCTCTCTCTCTCTCTCTCCTCTAGAGGGCCCTGCAGCACAGTTTCTCATTTTCCACGCAATAATGAAGTCACCGCACTTTTTAAATTTAGTAATAATTTCATCAAAAGTAAACAATAGCTGATTTGTAACTTTTTAAAAATGTAAGATAATTTAATAAGTTTTAACTAAATCGTGTGTCTCTGTGTTCTATAACCATGAATAAGTATGCATTTCTGTTAATGCAAAGCAAAAAGAAATAGAGGAAGAAAATTATTTAAATTAATTAAACCGAGCCGTGTTTATCAGAAGTAGGCGGGGCTTCACGGATGCCACTTCGCTATTGGCTGAATGAGCTGTCAATCACAGGCTTCAACACAGTCTTTGCAAGAGTAGAGCGAGAGAGAGAGCAGATGAGTGGAGCAGCAGCTTAGAGGAGACAGAACTCACTACACAGAGGTAAGTAAGAGTTACACACACACACACACACACACACACACACACACACACACACACACACACACAGCTTAACTATAGCCATGTTTTGTGTTAAGATGAAAAGTGTTAATGATTCTACACACACTGACACTCAAGACAGACAGACAGACACACGCACAGACACAGTACAAGTAAGTTAGTACAGCATTAACTCCTGCAGTGTTTGTGTTAATATAACACATTTACACTGAACACACACACACACACTCACTATCAATAGACTGTACAGGTGTCAAATTCAATACTGTTCACTTGTCAATGTTGTTTGCATCAATACTACAGTGTAGGTGTTAATTACTGCAGAGGTTAGTTCTACACAGTGGGTGTGTAGAGTGTTAATACTGCATGCATTAATTCCATACTGTAGTTGTTAATTAATTCCAATGATGTAGGTGTTAATTAAAATGCTGCAAGCATGAGTTCAGTGTGTGTTGAATGTTGTTGGTGTTAATTCATCATTACAAATATGAATTAGTGTTTGCAGTAATTCTACACAATTATTTATTACTTTAGTACTGTACATGTTAAGTCAGTACTGCATATGGTAATTGTACACCGTAGATGTCGACCCAGTACTGTGTTAATTACAGTTACGGTGTGTGCGTGTTAATTCATCAGTGCGAAGTGAATTCAAGTACAGAATAATTCTGCACTATAGGTCTCGTGTACTGTAGGTGTTAATTCAGTTCTCTTTATTTTAATAATGTACGTGTTCATTCAGTATTAGAAGTGTTAACTGGCTAAGTTAATTCTGCACTGTTGGTGTTAATCCAACACTGTACATTATTCCAATACTGTAGGTGTTAATTCCATGCTGCAAACATGAATTAACATATGCATTAATTCTACGCTACATGTGTTCATTCAGCACTGAATTCTACTTAATGCTGCACTGGGTGAGAATACTTATGCATTTATTTTCTAAATACGTGTGTTAATTCAGTAGTAGTAATGTGGAAGAAGACTATGTGTTTATGCTACACTGGAGGTGTTAATTCTACATGTTGGTGGTTTCCTGTGTGTATAACCTGTAAACCTGGAGTAATTGAGGATGTAACTGATGAAGCAAAAAGAAAAACAGAGCTGTAATTAACACTCCGTCCTCAACACTGTGATTATCATTAAGTGGTGTTTATCTACCTGTGTACATGTACCTACACTCTATGTCCATTTCTCAAGCATTCCATCACTCTGCAATAAGTATTGGCACCCCTCTACTCCCTCTTTTAATAGGAACAGGACCAAAACAGAATCAGATATTAACTCTGACTTTTTTCTTTCTTTCTCTAGTGCTGCAGTCATGTAAAGGCGAGCGTAGAGGATGTCCACTGAAGACCGTCCTGCATCAAACAGAGAAAAAGTAAGGAAAGGGAAATGCCCACACTGAACCGATCCACTGAACACACACTGAGGGAAAGTTCAGATTAGATGGAACAAGTTAAAAGAATTGATTCTTTTACTCGTTCTCATTTGTTATTGAACCCACTGATGATAAAATGTTTGTAAAAGTTTGGATTTGTTATTCAAGTCAATGCTTCATTCGCTTAAAAAGCGTTTAATGAAAAAGAATTGATTCAGTTGACCGGTTTATTCGCTCAGGAAATTACTAATAACTATTTTTTTAATTGAAAAATGACAGCGATAGGTTTGATTTATTGGTTTTTGACATTGTGAGCCTTGTTAAACTCATTATAAAATCTTCTGAAGACATGGACGAGGAGCGGAAGGAGAGGAAGCGCAGCAGCGTGCTGAACTGGGAGCAGGTGAAGCGTCTTGACACCGTCCTCACTGAGTCCATCCCCATCCACGGCCGATGGAGTTTCCCCACGCTGCAGATGAAGCCGCGGGACATCGTTAAAGCCGTGCGATGCAGAATGGCCGAGCAGAACATCTGTGTACGCGAAGTTCGGCTAAACGGTTCGGCCGCTAGTCACGTCCTGCACGAGGACAGCGGCTTAGGATATAAAGACCTGGACTTGATCTTCTGCACCAAGCTCAAGGATGAGCTGGACTTCCAGACTGTCAAGGACATAGTGCTGGATGCTCTCCTGGACTTCCTGCCCGAAATAGTGAACAAGACCAAAATAACGCCATCCACGCTAAAGGTAACTCAGCTCCGTCCTCAAACACTCGTTTGTATTTTACTAGAACATTGACAACTTTATGAAAGACACCTGACTGGTAGAACAGAGAAAATGCATTCGAATGACACGTGATGTTCGTGAATATTTTATTGTTGAATGTTTATATGGAGTTATTCCTGTGTGCATTACCTATGATGCAGTGCTGGTGCACAGGTTCGACACTGGAGGTTCCTTCTATAAATATTACCATATCAATGATTACACACACTTTTTAATCCATTTATGTAGCTCATTGCTATCCATGTCCCTGATGAATTCAGTTCAATTCAATTTTATTTGTATAGCGCTTTCAATGGACATTATCTCAAAGCAGCTTCACAGAAACATATAAACACAGGATACAGATTTTAAGTGTGTGAATTAATCCGTAATGAGCAAGCCAGTGGTGAGGATGGTGAGGAAAAACTCCCTAAGATGTTAAGAGGAAAAAACCTTGAGAGGAACCAGACTCAGAAGGTAACCCATCCTCATCTGAGTAACAACGGATAGTGTAAAAGCAAAGGAAAGTTCATTATGGTTTTTACATGAAGTCTGTTTGTTGAACTAATCCACTGTTTAAAGAAGACCCTTTAAACCCTTAGAACAGACGCTTAAAGAGCTGCTACAGAAAATTTATCAGCACCTTAATGCTGTAATAACACATTCGAAAACTTGTGGGTATGTGGAAGGAAGCGGAAGTGATAAGGGAGAGAAAAACACTGGGTTCTGCTTTCACAAGTCGCTCCTCTGTGTAGATGACAAGCGAATAGTTCACCACTTCAGGCTTGTCTGCGTTTTAACCGAATCCTCTATGCATGTTTTATAAACTGAAACAAACCTTTGTTTAGTGCAAACTGAAAAAATTCAGTCCAAGTAATAATAAATAATAAACGTCTCTCTCTCTAGACATTTTCCACTTTCTGGACTCGACGTGCAAACTCTCCTGCTGTGTCACGTTGCCTAACATGTGATAGTCATGTGATGAAGGAAAGAGTCTCAATCATAAACGTTACGTCATCCAGTGACTCTATATTCCTACACTGATTTACCACTTTACTATGTACACTCTTAGAACATTTAAGGGTTCTCCAAGAGAGACAACCAAAGACATGTTAAGGGTTCTAGACTTCTGTAGAACAACAGAGCTCTTTCCTATCAGAAAAGATTCCAAACTAGGACTCTTTCAGAAAGCCAAGAACCTGTTAAAGAACCTACTAAAGGACCTGAATCTGTGAATGTGTACAAGTTCAATACTTCATTTAAATTCTCTCTCTCTCTCTCTCCCTCTCTCTCTGTGTCTCTCTCAGGAGGCGTATGTTCAGAAGATGGTGAAGGTGTGTAATGACTCGGACCGCTGGAGTCTGATCTCTCTGTCCAATAACAGCGGGAAGAATGTGGAGCTGAAGTTCGTCGACTCTCTGCGCCGTCAGTTTGAGTTCAGCGTCGATTCCTTCCAGATCCGCTTGGACTCGCTGCTTCTGTTCTACGAGTGCTCTCTTGAGAACCTCATGAGCGTCTCATTCCACCCGTCCATCCTGGCCGAGAGCGTGTACGGCGATTTCTCCGAGGCCCTGGATCACCTCCGGCAGCGTCTCATCGTCACGCACAACCCTGAAGAGATCCGTGGTGGAGGCTTGCTCAAATATTGCCACCTGCTGCTGCGAGGCTTTCAAGCCCCAAACCGACAGGAAAAAGGCATCTACCGAGAGCTGCTGCAGCGCTACATGTGCTCGCGCTTCTTCATTGACTTCCCACGTGCATCTGAGCAGCATCGCAAGCTCGAGTCCTACCTCCAGAGCCATTTCGTCGGGCAGGAGGAGTGTAAGTTTGCATACCTAAGCATGCTGCATGACGTGGTGCGCGAGAGCAGCATGTGTCTGATGAACCGCGAGAGATGCCGAGTGCTCGAGATCATCGCTGCGATGGCTGTGAGAGCCCTGGCTGAACACAGCGACGTCCCGAATGTGGAAAATGTCACGTGCTACTACCAGCCCGCTCCGTACGTCAAAGACGGAAACTTCAGCAACTACAGCGTGGCTCAGGTGCAGAACGTGTACACCTGCGAAACGGACCAATCGGGACAAGTCTGGCTCTGTTTGTTCATCTGAGACACGTGCTGAAAATATAGTTTCCATGTCAACCAATCAAAGTGGAGCTAATGATGGACAGCAGCACAGACCAGTCAGAATGACTTCTCACGTCGGATGAGAAAGAAAATCCAACCAATCAGAGATCAGCGATTGTATAATGGACCAATCTGGACAGCTGTGGTTTGGTTTGATCTGCACAAATCCTTTTTTCCGAATTATTAAATCCAGTTTAATTCACCTGAAGCCACCAATTACAGAGCGGGAGCCATGTGATGAAACGCTTGGGTTTTTCTGACCTGAACGTTGAATTGTTGTACACTGCTTTTCATGTGCTTTAAAAATATGAATCAGAATTCAGAACCAGAACTTTATATGACAGATGGAGAAAATGGACCAATCGAGATGGGATGGTGGTTTGACACATGGGTGTTCTTTTATTGTTTTCAGAGAATTAGCATTACATCTATTTGGGACACCTTTTGGTTTGGTTTCTTCTGAGGCAAACAATCATGAAGCAGGGATCTAAAGTTGACATCAAAATCGACCAGTCACCATGACGTTGGTTTGGTTTGGTTTGGTTTGCTGGCCTGAGGGATTTTTTTGTTTTTAATTTCCAAGAGAGAAAACATGGAGAAGAATTCGAGTCCACACCTTTCTGGCTGTATAAGAACGTTCATAAATTACTTTTTACACAAGAGAGTAAGAGGGAGAACGCGATGGTGGGAGACGAGAACGGAGAGAGGAGAGAGAGAAGGTCACTCGGTTCAGTTTCCAGTGGACGCCAAACTCTGAAGAAACAGATCACACTGGCAACATGAGCCTGAGAGCTAAAACCGAGCTCTGATTCTGATTAGGAAAATAAAGAGACAGGACAGACAGAGAGAGAGAGAGAGAGAGAGAGAGAGAGAGAGAGAGAGAGAGAGAGAGAGAGAGAGAGGGGATATTCCTGCTAGCTTTGCTCTGGATTTAGTGCAAATATAAAAATGTCATGTTTCCACATTGCAGCAGATGTGTTCTCATTTTAGCATTAGCCAAACTCTAATATGCACGTATACTAAAATTGAGAATTTTACAGATCTGTCTGTGATTTTAAGATTTTGAGCCATTATTTTACACCTCAAATACAACTTTCCAATATACTATATATCTTTGTACATCTATAAACAACATTCTCGGGTATAATTAGTCGTATTCTTGCCAAAAAAAAAACCGTCAGAACTTTAATTCCAAAGTCTCAGAATGCTCATTATATTAATGCGGCTTATTCACTGACGTGATGTATGTATTGATTTTTTTCTCTCCTTTAATTAGCTTATTGACTGAAAGATATGATATAAATCCAGATGTGTTGCTATACTCCAGATGAGTTTTGATGATATTGGATTAAAAAAAAGAAAACTCATGATACTCGGCTCACTGGGAGTCAGGAGGGAGGAATAAAATAACCGAAGAGATTTTTTAAAAACAGAATTCTAAAACTATTCAAGTGCCTGTAACGCGATATGAAAAGACTCGTTTTAGTGTGTGTTTTTTAGAAAAATGCATTTGTTATGCATTATTATAATGATAAAGGAATATTAGGGGCGGGGTCTCCTCTGCTGATCTGCAAGGGCTGTTAATTGCATTAACAAAGGTGTGTGTGTAAGCTCTGTGTATGTGTGTGTGTGTGTGCGTGTGTGTACGATATGTGTTACTCCAGGACGCTCACCTCCTTCTGCATGACCTCAGTGAGCTCCAGCTAAGCTCAGATTAGTATGTAGAGCCAATGCCATTACAGCGGAAGGAGAAGATGAAAGTCATTTCCATTTGATTGCAGCACAAAATGTAAAATAACGTCACGTTCGTAAACTTTTTTTTAAAGTTTTCACGCCCAGTTTGGCATGCTACACATTACAGCATGTCGCTGTAGAGTTCTGGATGGTGATTGGTCAGAAAGTGTTGATTAGTTTTCTATAACAGCAGCTCTGACAGTAGTGAAGGTTTATATTAATGCGCTCGTTCTGATACGTTACCGTTTCTATGGTAACAGCTCGTTCACAGGGACATGTACATCGGACGCTCCACATAAATGGATTTGAAAAATAGTTAATACAGTGAAGTTTTCTCCAGAGTATGGAGATGTTTATGTAACATGTATGGAAGGAGTCTCCAGTGTCAGCGCTCTGTGACAGTCAGAGGTAAAGCTGTATAGGTTTTGAGACATTTTCAGGACAGAGAGAGAAAAAGAGATGTGTGATGTGTTTCTACAATGTGGATTTTCCCTTAATCTTTAACCTCTTTATCATCCTCGACATCTATTTTTGACTCCGCTGTTTTCTGTAATGTGATGCTGAACATTTAAAGAATATTTTCATGGTTTTGATGCTGTGAAAAGATAAAAATGTTACAAGTGATTTTAAAAAAATCATTACTGTGAGTTTTCTGAAAAATCTAGCTTTATTATTTTTTTCCAGCACATACTGGTGTGTTCATATATACTTACAGACTGTGTATTTGTGCAGTTGTATGTGTGTGTGTGTGTGTGTGTGTGTGTGTGTGTGTGTAATATGTCTATATCACAGGGTTTACCGTTAAATTGAAATTAAAGTGCTCTTGAAATTGAGTGAAGGTCATGATTTGTGTGTTTTTTTTTTATATCACTTTTTACAAGCAGTTACTCATCCATTACAGCATGTGTCTGGTTACTTCTAAACTAGGGATTAATCGATAGTGACTAGGGTATGTGGTTTGGGACATGCCCACAGAGCTTGTATCTAGTACACAGTACTTGTTGTTAATCTATACAGGTACATCTAGAAAAATTGAATGACATGGAAAAATTTTCCCGTAATTTAATTCAAAAAGTGGAACTTTCATATATTCTAGATTCAGTACACATAAAGTGAAATATTTCAAGCCATTTTTGTTTTAATTTTGATGATTATGGCTTAAGGCTCATGGAAATCAAAAATCCAGTATCTCAAAATATTAGAATAAAGAATTATAATGCAGAAATGTCGACCTGAGAAGATTCTAATCTGCTAATTAACTCAAAACACATGCGAAGATTTCCTGAGTGTTTAATCTCTGTCTGGTTCTGTCAGTACACACAACCACAATCATGGGGAAGATGAAAGTAAATGTTGCATTTCATTTGGAAATCAAGGTCCCAGAGTCTGGAGGAAGAGTGGAGAGGCACAGAATCCAAGTTGCTTGAAGTCCAGTGTGAAGTTTCCACAGTCAGTGATGATTTGAGGTGCCATGTCATCTGCTGGTGTTGGTCCACTGTGTTTTCTCAAGTTGAGAGTCAATGCAACGTTTACCAGGAGATTTTAGAGCACTTTATGCTTCTATCTGCTGATAAGCTTTATGGAGATGCTGATTTCCTTTTCCAGCAGGACTTGGCACCTGCCCACAGTGCCAAAACTACTAGTAACTGGTTTCTGAACATGGTATTGCTGTGCTTGATTGGCCAGCCGACTCACCTGACCCGAACCCCATAGAGAATCTATGAGAGACACCAGACCAAACAATACAGACGAGCTGAAGGCCGCTATCAAAGCAACCTGGGCTTCCAGAACACCTCAGCAGTGCCACAGGCTGACTGCCTCCATGCCACGCCGAGTTGATGCAGTAATTCCTGCAAAAGGATAAAATCCCTGACCGAGTAACAGTGCATAACTTAACATACTTTTCACAAGGTCGACATTTCTGTATTATAAACTCTTTATTCTAATATTTTGAGATGCTGGATTTTTAATTTCCATGAGATGTAAGACATAATCATCAAAATTAAAAAAAAAATAAAGCTTGAAATATTTAACTTTATGTGTAATCTAGAATATATGAAAGTTCCGCTTTTTGAATTAAATTACCGGGGGAATTTTTTTTTTTTTCTATGATATTCAACTTTTTTGAGATGCACCTGTATATTAGATTAGTGTGATACGTAGTGCTGCTGATTTAATGCGTGTCCATCGTAGGAAATAGGGATTAGGGAGTAGTGAATAGGGAGTAGGGCGCCTTCAGTGATGATGAACAAGGGGTTAGGGTGCACAAGACCTACATTATCTCATTATGTAGCTACAGAGATTGTGCTATATTTAGGGTTTTGTGATAATCACATTAACCTGCATCTCCTAATCTAATGAACTGCTTAACAGCTGAGAGAGAGAGAGAGAGAGAGAGAGAGAGAGAGAGAGAGAGAGAGAGAGATTTTTAGGTAAGAAGTAAAAAAAGGAAAAGTCTTATCTTGTCCACTTTGTCCTTATGTCTTGAAAGAAACCCATGAGGTAAATAATAATATGCAGTTATCAGAATTTGATATATTTATTTGTTTGTTTGTTTGTTTGTTTGTTTGTTTAATCAGTCAATACATCTCATCTGGATGCAGTTCACATACGGCCCAAATTATTCCCAGACTCAGTAAGCTTCGTTATGATGTTATAAATAAACAAAACTAAATATTTTGTCTTTAAATGACAAATCAGTGTTCAAATAAATAAATAAATAAATACATAAATAAAAAAAAGTATGTACATGTTTAGAATGAAATCTTCACTCAGCTAAACAATGCATTCATACGTCGACCATGTTGCTTGTGATGAACACACAATTTATGTCCTGAATATGATATTAATATGGAGGCAGTAATATTTGTGTTGTAGCGCCTCCTCGTGATAGGAATGTGACATTACATCTCATACACAGCTACAATTCTTTACCTTTCTTTTGTTTAATGGTTTCAGGTAAAACCCAGTCTCTGTGCACTTACAGTATAAGAATTTCCTGAGTTATTCAACTCTAATCTGATTCCGTGAAATTATATTTCTACATCGTCCTTCGATACGAGCTTATTTATTATTCATTAATTATTTATTTGAAAGCAAAATTGTAACATCTAAATCAGCTGCTTCCAATCAGTCTGTTATTGTTATTAACACATTTAATACATTGCAAGTCTCGCACAATGGTTAAGTTGTGTTTATAACTTACCCAATACTCCTCGACAAGACACTTGTAATTCTCAGTGTTGGACTCATACAGTGTTTCCCACACACCGCCGGTTCAACTAAAACTCATCAGATTTACAAGGAGGTGATCAGCACTTTTCTCTCCATCTTATTTCATTGTATTTATAGAACTTTATTAGTGTGACCTTCTCATCCATTTCCTTCTTCTCATGATTTTATTAGAACTATTTAGAGAGGTTTTTTATAGCTGTTTTTTTTTTAATGATCAAAAGCCTGTGTTTATAAACAAATATTTAAGTTTTTATGACATCATTTAATAATATAAAAAAAAACACCACTGTCTGGGAATAACCTTATTGTGAGATGGTGACCTTTAACCTGCGCTCCTGCTGAGGACTCTCTGAGCTGAGTGAGTGTGTCTGTGTGTGTGTGTGTGACATCCAAACAAACACGATGAGTGTTTCAGTAAATCTCCAGAGGCTTTTCCAGAGGTTGTGGTGAACTGTAAATGTTTTGGCAGATTGATAAAGCAACTGAATGAGAAGGAAAACCAGTTATCAGGGCCGTGTGTGTGTCTGTATGTGTGTGTGTGTATGTGTGAAAAGTTAAGGCACTTTAGCCATTGTAAGGTGTTACGAAGCATAGGCTACTCTGTATGGTAAGATAAGGTACTCTTTATTATGAAACACATTCCTCAATTCAGCACACACACAGACACACAAACACACAAACACACACACACACACACACACACACACAGGGATATAAATTCCACTGGACATTTTTATGTGTGTGGTGTTCAGTGGAAAAGTCGCGGCTGTGCCTCTTCACCGCACACAGATTTATCTTCTCTCTGAATTCCAGCTGTTGTGTGTCTTTGATACCCGGTCGTATTTTAGAGCGAACCTTCACACAAGCTCGCCTCAGAGATCTGCGGCGAAAAGATACGCTGAGATACGCTAAGATACTCTAAGATACTCCGAGATACTCTGAGATACTCTAAGATACTCTGAGTCGCTAACTATTTGAGGTGAGCACTTTCTAATAGATTTACTGTAAATTATAAATAAATATAAATACAAGTATATTAGCAGCCCACTGAGTTCATATGTAAAGTTAAGAATGAAGTAAACGTATTTATTAGTCAGTCTCTCCAGGATTTAGTGATTTCGCGATCGCAGAAATGACCACAAAATCAAGGAAACCCCGCAATATTACGAGGAGTGTGCAATTTTCCAAAATTACCACAGATTTAACGCGGATTCGGGCCGAGATGCGTCATGTGACATCATCTCGACGCGCGTTCAGCCAAAGCACTCTTCCATTCACGTGCGTCAAACACGAGTACAGATAAAAGCTCTCGTTTACCGACAAACATCACTGCGAAAGAGCGCGCAGAACTATTTCGTGCGATTGTGATTTTGCCGATTCTATGTAAATTAACTGTGATGCTATAAAGCAACAAATCCACACAAGTGTCTCAAACGATTCCTCATAATCAATCCTACTCCACGTATGGTTCGACGTTTCTTCAGTTCCCCGCTCAAAACTTTAAATTAGTTCCTATTTACTGTGGTTTCAGCTTATCCTGTTATATAAATGTGTACAGAGACATTAGGAAATAAAATAAAGCTCGGAAGGAAGTAGCAGAGACGGTTGGTGCCTCGGGTGAGTGTATGTAGCTAGTACAGTTAGCTTGCTTTGCTAATCTAACCTAAGAATCGTATGAAGCCGAGCAGGTAACACGTAAATCAAGCTAGTTAGCTTTACAAGTTATATATAGCTACTACTGTTTCTTATTGGAACAACCCTGGACAGGCCACACGGACAAGAGACAACATTAGCACTCGCTACACGCTCAAAGGATACACAAGTGACTTGTCACGTACTAGTGTGAAGGTAGCGTAACTGTCAAGGTACAGGGAGCGTGTGTAATATTATTCTGTTTATTATGGGCAAATATAGTCAACTAAGTGTGTTAGAAAATATCACAGGTGGTACGAACAGAGTGGATTAGAAATGTTCTCGTGTGTATCTCCACTCGGCATGGAGTTATGTCCACTGTGCAGCTCTCTCAGTAGGGAAAAGGCCGAATCGTGATCGTTTTCTTCCTCCTTTTTCTCATCTTCCAAGAAAAACTCAAGAAAAAGTAATTTACCTTTGCTATCGGTCCGAGCGTGACGCGCTGGCATCACAGAGCGTTTCACAACACTCCCGTACAGTGAAGTAATACTAATAAACACCAGCGCTAGCTTAATGATTTTTAACACTTGTGAGCAAGTGACATGATTCAGATGTCTGGCTCTTTCACTGAGAAAGAGAGAGAGAGAGAGAGAGAGAGAGAGAGAGAGAGAGAGAGATATTGTGGCAGAATATTCATGAGCTAAACACATTTGGGAGAAAGAGATGGGGATTCTGGGTTTTCCTCTGAGATGATGTTGGGATCCTCTTGTTGTTGGCAATTCTTATGCTCTCTGTCTGTCTGTCTGTCTGTCTCTCTTTCTCTCTCTCATGACCCTGATTCGGAGTGGAGCATGAGACTGTCTGGAAAAGAAAATCAGAGTCATGTTTACTGACCAAAACCAAGCAGGAGAATAAATAAAGCTGTGTATGTATCTCTCTCTGTATGTATTTGTGTCTCCATGTCTGTCTATCTGCATCTCTCTCTCTCTCTCACACACCTTCCTTAAATGTTAAACATTGAATGTTAAATGCTTCCTCTTACAGAAAACTTCACCAGATCAATGTGGTTTTTAATGTATTTATGTGAAGTGTTCGCTGTACGAGTGCCTGCTGATGGGCTGTTACTATAGAAACGATAACGTATCAGAACGAGCGCATCTACATCTTCTGACCAATCCGAATCCAGCTGTGGTTATAAGCTGAGACCGAAACCCGGGTGAATGAACTTCAGTGACGGTTGTGTCCTTATAAAACAGCGTGATGTCTCATTGTGCAGACGATCAAACACCTGCTGTTTACTGCAGAGGTGCTATAAAAAAAACGGGATCATCTCTCTGTCTCTTTCTCAGTGTCACTACAGGACACTGCTTTCATGTATTTGTGTTTAAGAGTGCTAAATGTCTCCAGGACACGTGGTCTAAAGCTTTCTATCTAAACCCAAGATCTTTAAAGGAAGAAATGTTTCAATCCATTATTCAATAAATTATATTCAAAACATAAAAACTTATCATTTTTTAAACAATGCCTATTAATTAAGTTGATATACTACAAGAAAACCACATGGAACATGGGCTTTTTCAATCATGTATTCAACTTTTTTTTGCTTAATTGTCCACCAAGCTTATAATTTTTGACCAATCTTCCATGCGATATTCTTTCTGTTGCAATATGTTTGAGGGTTTTCTTGTATGTTCTGCCTGTTTCAAATCCCCCTACAACATTTCAATGGGATTCAAATCCGGGCTTTGACTAGGCCATTCCATAACCCTCCATTTCTTCTTTTTGAGCCGTTCCTTGGTGGATTTGCTAGTGTGCTTATGATCATTATCCCGGTGAAAGGTCCACTTTCAGTTCAACTTCAACTTTTGGACAGATGGCCTCACATTATCTACAAGCACTCTTTGATATGATGCAGAATTCATAGATAATTCAATGAATGCAAGCCGTCCAGTCCCTGAGGCAGTGAAGCAACATAAAATTTCCACCACTATGCTTTACAGTTGGTATGAGGTGCTTCTCCTGTAAAGCTGTCTTTGGTCAGCACCAAACATGTCTGCTGTTACTGTGGCCAAACAACTCTATCTTTGATTCATCTGTCCAGGGCACATTATTCCAAAAGGCCTGGTCTTTGCCTGTATGCTCATTGGCATGAGCAATGCTCATAGTCTTGCAAAGGCTTTTTCCCATGCAGGTCAAATTTGTGCAATCTCTTTGTGATTGTAGAAGCATGCACTTTAACACCAACAGCTGCAAGTCTTAATAGCACATCCTGTGATGAAATTCTTCTTTTTGAAAAAGATGGACTGCTCTTGGGCTGAATTTTCTGGGACGGCCAGCCCTGGACATATCGGCAGTCGTTTGCAATCCGCAACATTTGTAGATTATTTTTCTTACAGTGGAACGATGTATTTCAAATAATTTGGAGATCTTTTTAAATCCCTTACCAAGACTCATAGGCATCCACAACTTTTTTTCTGAAGGCCTTAGAGAACTCTTTAGATCTTGGCATAATGACACCACACACCTCAATAACAAAGGGAACACCAGACACTAGAACTGAGAGGGGTATAAATAAGACTGGATCACTGGCACCCAATCTTCAACACCTGATTCTAATTTTATAGATTTGAAGGTATGATAAATGTAGGGGAGTACTTACTTTTTCCATGTGATAGATTTTTTGTTAATATATATTGTGAAAATTACTACAAAAAGAGGATCAAATGTTTGCTTGTCCAAATATGTCAAACAAGCCAATGATTTCCATGGGGTGTACTTATTTTTTCACATGAATATATATTAACTATATTAACTATACAATAAGTATATTAACTATACAATTTTTATGTACTGTGGTATGTTATAGATAACATAGCTAACTTTACACTTTATTTGAGTACGCAATCCATCATTTTATGTATGAGAGAGAAAGTGTGAGAGAGTTTGAGAGAGAGAGAGATTACGTGTGTGTGTGTGTGTGTGTGTGTGTGTGTGTGTGTGTGTGTGTGTGTGTGTGTATGAGACAGAGAAAAGTCTTGAAGCTAAAAAAAACAACCTCCAACAACTGCTTTTGATTAGTGTGTGATTACTGCCAGAGAGAGAGAGAAAGAGAGAGAGAGACAGAGACAGATACAAAAACAACAATAATTATTATTATTTTATTATTATTATTATTATTATTATTATTATTATTATTATTGTTGTTGTATTTTTTTTTATCTATGTTGACGCTTTGGCAATATTGTATGTCAAAAAAATCACACCAATAAAGTACTTGAAACATTTCAACTGAATTGAGAGAGAGAGAGAGAGAGAGAGAGAGAGAGAGAGAGAGAGAGAGAGAGAGAGAGAGAGAGAGAGAGAGAGATTTCTGTATCAGGAATCTGAGAGAGAACACCAGAGGAATGTTTGGCTGTAGTCTGTTTGTGTGTGTGTGTGTGTGTGTGTGTGTGCGTGTGCGTGTGAATGTGAGACAATAAATCAGTATAGTCCAAATATTAAACACAAACCTACTCTAAACTAAACATTAAAAAATACACAACACAACACTACAAAACACACACACCAGAACAATAAACACTACATAGACAACTACACTGTACACAAATTACACAACTATACACATCTACAGACCAACCTCCCCCCATTAAAACCTCTAAGTTTATGTACAGTATTAGCATGCTAACTCTCCGCTTTAGGTAGCATGTATAGTGATAAAAAACAAAACAAAGCGAAGATAGGCTTTTTATCATCGCACATGTTGTCGTTCTCCATCAGAGCTTCCAATAAATAACTAACTGTAAAAAAAAATAAATAAAATAAATGACACTCTGGTAAAATTCCTGAGCAGGAGAGCAGGAACGATCATGGAGGCTGGACGGAGTTCCTCGTTTTTCATTTCTCACAGGAGGCGACGCTAAACTGAGGCAACACGAGTCTGAGTCTGAAAACCGATCCACAGGATCTCAATTTTATTCTTCTGCTGTCTGGAATCTCATAAAGCCTTTATCACTGTCTGGCTCTTTTACACACACACACACACACACACACACACACACACACACACACACACACACACACACACACACACACTTTATATTAGCAGGAAGCATTAGCATCAAGGTCAGTTTCAGGAACACACACGACGCTGAAGGTAAAGGCACATAATGATGATGAGAAAGACAGAAAGAGAACTTTATTCCCATTAGCACTTTCATACTTTTTTTTGCGTTTTGTTTTTTAAGGTTCTCATGTCTGATCCAAATGACAACATTTATACAGTCTTGACCTCCCGAGCCATAATTAAAAACCCACACTGTAAGATTCAAAATCAAACTAACCACCCTGCTGATATAACCATCAGAAACCACTAGAAATGTCTAGTGCGTCCTAATGAGGTTTAATGGGTCTGTAATGGGAATTTAATGGAATATGTTAAATATCTATCCATAAAAGATGATCCTATTGGATGCCGGTGGTGTTTACTAGAATCTGATGGAATCCATTATGAAATGGAAACTATGGACTGCTTTTTTTTTTTTTTTACAGCAGGGGCTCTAGCTCACATGAGCTAACCTGACAGGATTCCTAAAAGAAAATGTAAGTACTATTTATAAATGTTTATAATCTTTATAGCTACTGCTAGCTAGCTGGCAAACATGAGCTAACCTGACAGGATCTCTGAGAGGATCTTAACTTCATAAACATAATTGTTCGTAAACTTTACTACACTACATAGCAAGATAATATAAAAAAAATATTGACAATTTCTTACAGGATTAAAAAAAGTATTCACTGCTAAGGCTAGCTAATATAAGCTAAACTGACAGGATGCCTGACTGAATTGCATATACTGCATAATTCATATAATTTTATTAATTATATACAAGTTCAATTCATGAATGTTGCAAAAGCTGACAAGATTTTTTCCAGAAAGTTAATTTTATCCGCTGATAATGCTCGACAGATAGCTAGCACCAGCTAACCTGACAGGATTTTTTTTTATTTTATTATTTTATTCACCGGTAATGCTCACCAGATTTTCATAATGGATTAATTTGTTTCTTTTTTTTTTCTCGGCAGGGTTAGCATCGATTCAGAAATTGTTCATTGCAGCTTTAATGGACCAAATACTGAAGTGATAAAATACACCTGGGGTTAAAAATACACCAGACCCGAACAAGAACTTTCCCATGGCCTCATGGCCCCTTCGGCTCCAACGCCTCTGTTAAATGCATTGTGGGAACACGGACCCAAAAGATCTGGCCTTCTTTTTTCTCACGTCATCTCCACACATCAACGCGAATGCAGCCAGAACACACTTGCCAAAAACCCCAAACCCGTACGCCAACAGAACCACATCACCAAGACATAAAGCATCAACAAGATGCCATAAATGTGTTTACAATCTGTCAGTGCTGCCGTTTCACACACTCATCAGTTTTAGTGCATGGGAAATCAGGACTTACATTTAATTAACTTAAACTTTAATTACAGTGCTGACTGTGGTGAGCTGGATACGATACAATAGTCTTACTGGTTTCATTTAGGGTCACACACACACACACACACACACACAGAGTAGTTAAACTACTGTATGGCCAATAGAGTAAAATGGCAGCTGTAATTTGCGCCTCAGTGATGTTTGGATTTGGTCAAATTAACTCTAAATATCAGATTCAGAGGCGTGAGCCTGCCACAAAATCATGTATTATCAAATATCCAAGATTACACACAACTGACTGGAATAAAGTGACACGGATTTGATATACAGTGCCATTTGTAAGTTTTCACTCCCCCCCTTTAACTTTTTTTATATATACTATTTTATACATCAAGAATATACACAAAATAACCCATAATAATTCAGCAAGAGAAATTCAATACAGTTTGTAAAACTGTTATTGTTAAAACAATTATTAAAACAAGTATTCATCCCCTGGTGAACTGTACAGGAGCTGGAGACAGCCATGGCTCAGACAGAAGACTATCGCCACATGGAAAACCAACATTACCCCGAGAACACCATGCACGGTAAAGCATGGTGGTGGTAGCATCACACTGAACATTCCGCATGCCCTCTTGTTTGCTTCTCTGTCCAATCTCCTCTTTACCCAATCACTGACTTTTGGTGGATGGGTTCCTCCAGTCAGAGTCACGGTTGTGCAGTTTATTCTTCGGATTTTTTAACAATGGATTTAATGTCCCTCTGCAGAATGTTCAAAGTTTGAGATATTATTTTTAAGAACCAAACTCTTTTTCAGTACTTTGTCTCAGATTTGTTTTAATAGCTCCTCAGTCTTCAAGATGCTGTTTTTTTTTTATAGATATGTTCTCTATTAAACTCTGGGTTCTTCCAGGAACAAGTTTATACACACGCCCACACACACACGCCCACACCCACACACACACACACACACACACACACACACACACACACACACACACACACAGAGCAATATGAGAATGGATTTATCATTCTACTCTGGAACAAAGTAAAGTGAGCAAGTGAGAGAGTAAAAATGTGAAGGACACAGTTTTTCTAAAAGAGGGATGATTAAATGGACTAACACAGAGTCAGGTTCAGATCGGTTTACATGAGACAGAAAGGTCAGCACACCTCCTCAGGATTACATAACAATAATGGTTGGCATGGCAACAACCTTCCACAAGTTTCTTTTTAATTAATGGAATAAGTTCAAAGTGTTGTCAACTTTGTGACTTTGTCGCTGGATTTGGCGACTTTTTAAAACCCTTTAGTGATTTAAAAAAGAGACCAGTGACAAATCTAGCAACTAACAGATGTAAGCAACAGTCCTGCACTCGATACGGCTCTCCAGCTCACATCACAGCTGCTGGGATGCAGACAGAGAGAAAAGGTTCACCCCATTCACCATCAGTGTGTAAAGTCAATCACTCATCCCCACTGTTCCCAATCACTCATCACCACTGTTCCCAATCACTTATCCCCAATGTTCCAAATCACTTATTCCCACTGTTCCCAATCACTCATCACCACTGTTCCCAATCACAATCACTCATCACCACTGTTCACAATCACTCATCACCACTGTTCACAATCACTCATTCCCACTGTTCCCATTCACTCACAAGGTGGGGTGGATGGGGTGCCAATCCATCACAGGACACAATCACACACACATCCACACACTATGGACACTTTGGACATGCCAATCAGCCTACCATGCATGTCTTTGGACTAGGGGAGGAAACCGGAGTATCCAGAGGAAACCCGGAGGAGAACATGCAAACTCCTCTCACACAGGGCAGCGGCGGGCAAATGACAACAACAACAACAACAACAACATCAACAACAACAACAAGAACAGTCAGAGCAATTAACACAAGAAAAAGCAGTGGTAAATATTAAAATTATTATTAATCCTCTGCTGCCCCCGTGTGGTCAGAGTCCGAAGCGCATCAGGCTGCATTTTTCGTTTGTTCTTTAGTTTCAATGACAGAAGTTAAAAAACATAGAAAGAAAATAAAAAGTAAGTAAGCAGTAAAATATCATTATGTTTATTATTATTTATAAGAAAAAAAAATAACACCAATAAAACAGATTTGCAATAAAAAATGGCCAGCGTGAGTTAGGTATTGAAATTTTTCAAATAACCCTGCTGAAAAACAACAACAACAGAAACCATCATTGAATTTGTAATGGTTTTAATGGTTATAATGTGAATTGTATTGGTTTTAATGGAAACTGTAATGGTCCCTGTGGAGCTCTACTGGTAATTTGTTGCCTTCTATTGGTGGCATGTTATGTGTATTGGATACCATTAAGGACCAATAACGGTAATGGTTTTAATGTTTAGCACATGGTTTGTAATTGTAATTGTAATGGAAACCATTAGAACTTCTGTAATGGTTTCTATTGTGTTAACTTTATAAACTAGTTTAGAAAGTTAACACATAATAAGACAGATTGTACTGTTAAATGAGTTAAAGAAAATGAAATCCGAGTTTATGATTAAAACACTAAGACCCTGTAAACTGTTTGTATATGAATGTAACTTTATTTTATGAAGTTTAAGACAGTAACTGTGCTTCATCACTCCACCTCACTGTTTAATTCTTTTTAATTACATCATATGATATTAAAAATGTAGTTTTATCTCGACTGCTGTTTAGTTAAAGACTCAATAACCTAATACATAGTTACACACAGTCACTAATGCTAGCATGACTGAGCCTAACAGGTGGCTTTAATGACAGCTTTTCAGTATCCAGGCAACGCGGTAACGCTTTGATGCCTCAAAGGGTGCGTCTCAAATCAGACTACTTTAAAGTGGCCTTGAAATCATAACGAGTGTTTCAGAGCTGTTGTTGTTGTTGTGGTTGTGTTGTTGTTGTTGTTTAGTGTTATGTACATGATAATAACATGATAAATTATTGGGGGGGAAAAGAAGTTCAGAGATTTAAAAATTTGTACTTTGTGACTTAACATGGTTTGTCTGTGTGCTTTTGGTGTGTGGCTTCTGTTCCCTTTTCTATCTGAGTAAATGTTTTGGGGTTTATTAGTTTGGAAGTGGGTGGAGTTTGTGCGAGTCTGTTTTGTGTCTTTTCAGAGGCATGTTTTAGGAAATGGGGTCTGTTCAGTGCTGGAACGTGGCTCCCTCAGACTCACGGAGAATTCCGTGTTTATACGCCACTTCCATCAGTAAGAGTCAGTAATATCACTTTATTTAAGTGTCCCAGTGACGACATTGTGCCATTTCCCGAGGACACCGGACCTAATATTCATGACTCGTTAGTGTTCTTCCTGGAACATCAGCCACATGTAAACAGATGTGAAGAAAACCCTGATATTTCAGTTACAGTGATATAACCGTGTCCGTTTGGGACGCAGCCACATCAGACTCATTAGAAGGCAGTTAGGGTGCAAGTTCAGCAGCTCTTCAGTTTCATACACACCCTGAGCTCTCTTCTACCCGTGACCCCTGTGTAGGGCAGATGGGGGAATAGACTCCGCCCCCGCGCTCGAGCTGCTGAGTTGCACGGAGCGGTTCGGGCGCAGGAGCGAACGGAGGCGCGCGGAGGGCATGTGACCGTGTCAAGGGTAAAGCTAAAGAAACAAACATTACAACAATCACAGGCGGTGTGAATGTTTTTAGTTTAGCTTCGGAGGTTGTGCACTTTGATGTTACCGCGCGCTTTGGCACTCGGAGATATTTAAGGAGAGGGAGAGAGAGAGAGCGCTCGCGAGGTTCCGCTGCACCGGATGCCGGTGTAAAGTTACTGACCTGCAGCCAAGAGGTAATATTTACACTGTGCATAAAGATTATGTTCAATTTCCTGTAGACTTGAGTGACCACCTGCTCTAACACCCACACGCACACACGCATACATGCATATATATGTATATTATGTATGTATGTATATGTGTGTATATATATATATATATATATATATATATATATATATATATATATATATATATATATATGCATTAAACTTTGTGTTTATTGGCACTTTTACAATCCAGAAAACGAGAAAAATACATTTTGCTATCTATCTATCTATCTAGATAGATAGATAGATAGAGTGTGCGTGTGTGTGTGTGTGTGTGTGTGTGATAGAGTACATGTATGATCACAGCCGATTACATATGTGTTACGGTGAACAGTTAAGAGTACAAAAAGTTTGTGAATCCTATGAAAAAGTTGTGTAATATAAAAAACCTTAAACTGTAGAATGTTTGTAGAGAAATTGTTCAGTGGAATAAAACCGATGTTCTGTTCACTTCACCTTTTCCACTGGTGGATGGACTGATATGTCATACAGAAATGGTTAAGTTATGTAAATACGTTTTAATGAACACTCCTCAGTGTGTGTGTGTGTGTGTGTGTGAGAGAGATGTGGGTCGTGTCACACTCGTCCTCTAAGCTCTTAGATCAGATGGAATTAAGGTCCAGTGACAAGTGTGTGTGAAAGCTGCTGACACACACAGCGCAGGGCTTTGGGGCCGGAGTGTGAACAAGTTCCTATAGTCTGGAGGTTTAATCCATTTTCACTCTGTGCTGTAACACACACACACACACACACACACACACACACACACACAATGAAGCCTATGAGTTCTAATATGTAAATTATGGTTGTACATGAACCGAGGTGACCCATGAACCCAAGTCTGGCCAAAACAAATGGGTTTTTTTTTACTTGAAGTTTTTTTTTGGCTTTAAGTTTATGCTTCTTTGTGGTTTCTCAGTAAAATGACAAGCTGTGATTTTTTTTGTCTTATTAACCTGAAGAGAGAGAATAAAGAGAGAGAATAAAGAGAGAAAATAAAGAGAGAGAATGAAGAGAGAGAATGAAGAGATAGAATAGTGAGAGCGAATAGAGAGAGAGAGAGAATAAAGAGAGAGAATAAAGAGAGAGAATGAAGAGAGATAATAAAGAGATAGAATAGTGAGAGCGAATAGAGAGAGAGAGAATAAAGAGAGAGAATAATGAGAGAGAATGAAGAGAGAGAATGAAGAGAGGCTGGTGAGGGAACGAGTGTTTATAGCTGCTATAACGTAAACCAGAACACAACAATAATAACAGATGATAAACGGATGCTCTGTGGTGTAAGAGGAACATCACTTTGTGGTGGTAACAGTAACTCCACTTCATCACTCCACCTCATCGCTTTATTCTTTTCTGTTTTCTCTTTTTCATAATTATAGAATAATAAAATAGAGTGTTGCCATGGAAACGGTGCTTCACCTCATCAATGACACAGCAGAGTTTTACAAATGGAGCCTTACCATAGCAGGTAAGTGTCTGTCTGTCTGTCTGTCTGTCTGTCTGTCTCCCCTACTTAGTTTGAGATTGTGTGTGTGTGTTTGTCTTAGACAAGCGGGTGGAGCAATGGCCGATGATGTCATCACCCCTCCCAACACTGGGCTTTAGCGTGCTGTATTTGCTCTTCCTGTGGGCGGGGCCTCGCTACATGCAGCACCGGGACGCTTTCAAACTGCGCAAAACTCTCATCATCTACAACTTCAGTATGGTGCTGCTCAACTTCTACATCTGCAAAGAGGTGCGCTGTCTTCCATCACTCTTCATCCATCCAGTCCTACGTCCGTCTGTCTGTCCATCCATCTATCCATCAGTCCTTCGTCTATCCATCCATCTGTCCATTCAACCACCTGTTCATCCATCCCTCTATCCATCTACCTGTCCATCAGTCCATTCCTTCACCCGTAAATCCTTTTGATCGTCTGTCCGCCCATCCATCATTCCATCACACCTCTATATATTACTCCATTCATCCATCCATCCATCCATACATTCACCCCTCAGTCCAATCCCTCACTCATTCCCCTCACTCATTCACTATCATCTGACACCCATCCCTCTCCTCAGCCCTCCAACCATATCTCTGAGCTATCTATCCATACCTCCATCACAGTCTTCCATTCAAAATCTCACATTTATCCATCTGTTCATCCATCCATTTATTCCTCCATCTTTTATCTCTTAGCCTTCCATTCAGGCATCCATCTCCATCTCTCTATCCTCCTTCATATCTGAGTCTTTTCATCAGTTACCAAACACTTATACTATTAGAAGCATCAAAGTTAGGTTCTGCTATCTCTCTCTCTCTCTCTCTCCCTCTTTCTCTCGCTCTCTCTGCAGCTGCTGTTGGGTTCCAGAGCGGCGGGATACAGCTACCTCTGCCAGCCCGTCAACTACTCCAATGACGGCAACGAAGTTAGGGTGAGAAACACATTATACACACACACACACACCAAATCAGTAGGTTATTTCACTTGAAAGGAATGTGAAGGGAACTGAATCTTCTTGGTGAGAGTGTGGTGATTAAATAAACCATGGCCAGGAGGGGGCGCTGTATTACAGTCACACATTACACACACAAGGACATCTGACATGGCACTGATACATACACTGTGCGTCATTCTAACATGTCCTCGGAAAATCTCTTCGAGGTCATCACAAGTGCATCTGAAGCACATGCCCTTTGCGAGTGTGAGTGCTTCAGACAGGGTGCACACACAGTCTGTAAAAAATGACTGACGTGATGTATTCAGAATAAAATCCCAGAGATACACTGGGAATAATTACTTTGCACACCTCCACATGGAAAACTTATCCTGTCTGAATAGGGGTTAATCTAAACACCAAATATTGGGGATAGATTGGTTGCTGAGTTGCCACAGTGACCAAATATTGGTCCTGTGACCTGTAAAAATGACTTCAGCATAACGACAGATATCATTTTCAGGTCTTATATTTCACCAAAACTGTTCAGAAAACTTATATTGTGTGTGTGTGTGTGTATGTGTGTAGATAGCATCAGCTCTGTGGTGGTACTACATCTCTAAAGGTGTGGAGTTTTTAGACACAGTGTTCTTCATCATGAGGAAGAAGTTTAACCAGATCAGCTTCCTGCACGTCTACCACCACTGCACCATGTTCATTCTCTGGTGGATTGGCGTCAAATGGGTCCCCGGAGGCCAGTGTGAGAACACACACACACACACACACACACACACACACACACACACACACACACAGTAGTGGAGTGGAGAGATGGAGTCGTATGTGGAAGCAGACGAGGAAAGACAGGTTGGTAGAAAGGTCACAGGGGGTCAACATTAATGATCATTAGAGGAGCAGGAGTGTTTTGAGGTCTGGAGTGTATTTTAAGGAGGAGATGAGGGATAAATGAAGCAGATGCTCCAGTCTAATGCCTTCTTAGTGTACAGGCAGATTATATACTCTTTACATTTAGAGGCTTGTGTTTCCAAAAGGCCAAAATTCAGACAGTTGGCACATTTTGTAAACAATTCAAATGACTTTCCTTGCTACTGTCACCTGTTTTTTGATGTCTCATGTACATTGATACCCAACACCTGGTCGATCACATGATCTAAACCTATTTTTAAAAACTTTGTAACTCATATGCTTTGGTAGCTGAATGCACAACACCTGAAAATTTTCCTGGGGTCCCAGAGTGGAACATCTCACAACAATACAGTTTAACATGCATCTACAGCAAACTGCATGTTCACTCACAAGCAAGTGGTGGGTTATGGACTGATTTTATGGGCTCCTGTAGCTGTTTTACACGATACTACTACATAATCAATGTTTACAGCTTACAGAGGAGAGGTCTTTGGAAAAACAAACAAACAAGCAAGCTCAATGTTCTGTCTGATTTCCATGCATAAAATAAACATGTTTACAGTTAGGATTATTTTTCATATATTGTCTTTAAAAGATCTTTTGTTTTTCAGAAAATGTAAAAATTTTTATATATATATATATATATATATATATATATATATATATATATATATATATATATATATATATATATATATAGTGGCTGACCTTAGGCTAGTTCTTTATTTCCTACAGTGTTCATCAGCCAATCAGCTCAGGCCAGGGATTTCTCTGCCCAATCACAGACTGTTAATGTGGATCTCAGGAACACCCCTTGTTCTGATGTGTGCGAAACTCTCATCATAATCTTATTAAAAAAGCAAACAGCATGATGTACTGAAAGCCATGCTACACACCTGTTAACCTGACATGTTTTGTTTTTAACTTTGTTTCCTCACAGCGTTTTTCGGTGCGACTATAAACTCGGGTATCCACGTGCTAATGTACAGCTACTATGGTCTCGCAGCTGTTGGTCCGCACATGCACAAATACCTTTGGTGGAAGAAATACCTCACTATCATTCAGATGGTAAACACACTCATCACACGCTTACCTCGTGCTTACCACACACTCACCACGCACTCACCACTCACTCAGCACATCCTCATTACACACAAATCACACAGTCATTACAAACATATCTCATTCTCCTCAAAAGTATACTACACTCATCACACATTCATCATACACTCATGCACACTCTCATCCAAACTCATCACACTCTCATTACACACTCATCCAAATTCATCCATACTCATCCCACACTCATCCACACTGATCACACACACATTCATCACACATTCATCACAGACACTCATCATGCACTCATCACACACACGTGTGTGTTACAGATCCAGTTCCACGTCACTATCGGTCACGCGGCTCACTCGCTGTACTCCGGCTGCCCGTTCCCAGCATGGATGCAGTGGGCGCTCATCGCCTATGCCATCACCTTCATCATCCTCTTTGCCAACTTCTACTACCAGACCTACCGCCTCCGGCCGCGTTCTAAATCACCCAAGAGCGCCTCCAACGGTGTCACCGATTCCGCCATGACGAATGGATCAGCGAGGTGTGTAGAGCACGTAGAGGAGAATGGCAAGAAGCACAAGAAGGAACGAACAAAGAGGGAATGAAGGAAGGAGAGAGGAGTGCTGGGAACTTTGCATCGGTGGGATTGTGGGGGTTTTAAAGGGGAGTAGTGTGTGTGTAGGCTGTTTGTTGATGGGCTAGATGGTGTTTACAAAACCGCTAACAATGCTAAGTGTGTAACTGTTGGGGGGGAAAAATAGAAATGATTCAGTCAGTCCCCCCAGGATTCTGTGATTTTGCGATCGCAGAAATGAACGCAAAATCAAGCAAACTCCAGAATATTTGGAGGAGCTTGCAATTTTTCTAAATTACCGCAGATTTTATGTGACGTCATCACAACGAGCATTCAACCAAACCCCCTTCGAACAAGAGTACAGCTAAAAGGTCTCATTTACCAACAAACATGACTGTGAAACCATGCGGGACAATTCTGTTCGATTGCAATTTCGCAGATTCAAGTAGTTTTCCGCAAAAAACCTCCGCGAAATCCTGTACGGACTGTTCAGTGCTGATTGAGGGCTGCCATTTCGCTGGATTCCATTTTATTTATTTATTTATATTTATCTATTTCAGGGCATGTGCTGATCATCTGTTTGTTAATATTTATCACAATATTCACTCTGCGTGGATCAACGTAATTGTTCTCAGACAATCCGTAACTCTATGCTAATCTGCCATTTTTCATTTATTATTGTAAATAATGAAAAAAAGTGTTATGAAGAATAATTGCGATATGGAAATGACATCAGCACATAAACGTTTATTTATCTAAATCTCAGGAAACACATCGAGATCAAAAACAAAAATAAACCAAATGAATTTATATCAGATTCTACGCTCATGTCTAAACACAACCTTAGACATCATGTGATATTTAAATAATTTAGTGTCATTAGAGACCATGGTTTCCTTTAATGTTTATTCCAGTGTGTGTGTGTGTGTGTGTGTGTGTGTGTGTGTGTGTGTGTGTGTGTGTGTGTGTGTGTGTGTGTTAGGCTGCTTTACTACTAGCTGTTTTGTTCTACAGAAAAAAACAACACTCGCAAAAGCGCCTTCTCTGCTGATGAGAAAGAACATGTAAGAGTACAAGTTTCAGTAAAGTACAAATCTTCCAAATCACAACATGGGTATGTTCACAAAGTACAATTACTGAAATATTTCCCTGATCACAGAGCACTGTTTTTGATCGTATCACGTAGCACAGTGAGAATTGGAAACTTGCCGGGCAGAATAATTTGTGTAAATAACAACTTGTGAAGGCTGAGTGTGTGTGATCGTACTGGAGTTGACGCTGTGATAGATTTAGGGAGTGTTTGGCTGGAGCGGTTTCTCTGAGCTGTTATATGGTTATTGTACATTCTGCTTGCTGACCTCATATAAGCTGATGTTTATTAATGTGTAATTATCGGCAGTGGTAATTTTATTATAAATAAAGTAAGCATTTAGATCTGTGGATTGAGAACTCTTTACAGTATATTGGCCAGTCTAGCGTGTGAACGGCCGGGTTTGTTCCGGCGCATTAGACTTTAAATCAAGCAATAACAATCGCTCTGTCTAAAAAAAATTTATAAATTTGATGTTTGATGTTTATTGGTTAAATTGTGGACAATTCAAGTGACTAAAAGCCAACATCTTCATCATTAAACATCTGTTAGTGTTTACAAAGTTTTCTCGTTCATGTCCTTTTACAAATAATTTCCCCCACAAAAGGTGTTATATAACACATAACATCTAAATAAAATGTATGTATGGCTTTCCACAGATTATTTCTGCAAGCTTGGCTTTGTGTGTGTGTGTGTGTGTGTGTGTGCGTGTGTGTTCGTTTTTATGGATTTATATAGGAAATGTAGAAAGATGATTTTTAACCATTGTTTTGATGGGATTGCTGAAAATAGCAAATGTCTCTCATTCTTTAATAAATATAAAATTGGAATTGTTGGTACACTGCTGTGGTGTAAGAGGAATAAAACACTCAGGGACATGCTGTTAGAGGAAAATAAACAACTCCAGGGTGTTAACAGTAACTCCACTTCATCACAACATACCGTCACTCAGTATTGTACTGTAACACACACACACACACACACACACACACACACACACACACACACACACACACACACACACACAGTGCATCATATTTTTATATATCGCCTTTATATTTTGCTTTTATATATTGCTTAGTGCTGCAGGTTTTTGACATTTTATGATCTTTAACATTTTATAATAAGGTTCTGGCACCTGATCTTCATGTGGAACCTCACAGTACTCCAGTTTCCACTTATAACACATCTGATCTGAATAAGTGCTACAGAAAATTACTGTATTGTAATAAACTGTGGGAAAATATTTGCAGATTATCATGATATATAGATTTAATATTTAACGTTTATTTCAGGAAGCATTTATTGTGATGTTTTTTAGTCTGAGACTGAAGTGTTTACTCTGAATTGCCTCTCCAACTTGTCTTCTCTCTCTCGGTGACAGAGGACAGAGCTGTATGACTTAGGGCCCTCAATTCAGGAAGATCTAACCTAAGCAGTCCAGCAAATTGGCTTTAGCTGCAAAAGAGCTTACACACACACACACACACACACACACACACACACACACAATTTATGCTGAGAGGTTACTAATACTAAAGAGAGCGGGTCAGTGGAGAGGTGAAGGAGCGTCTTTAGTCCACTAAGCATGGTGAGGACACTGAACACCAGGTAAAAGACAATCAGGTTATAGTAAACTGTTCTGACAATGTATTATAGTGTGTGTTTAACAGTTTTGTTCACTCCTGAACCAAAATAATCAATAACAGGGTGTTGTGATGGCCCAAAGTTGATTATATTCCTATAACAGCACATCCCCAAGTGTTTTATTTCTCTTATACCACAGCAGCTTGATAATTACATTTTTGAAATTAAAGAACGGTATGTTGTGCTTTTTATTCATATTTAGTTACATTTGATGTTATAGAACATGTGTGAATCAAGTCACTTCCTGTTCTCGCTTACGTTATAGCAGCTATAAACCGTCGCTCCCTCATCAGCCCTCTCTTTATTCTCTGTCTTCTTAAAAAAAAAAACCACAGCTTGTCTTGTTATTCAGAAACTATAGTGGTTGAATGTTCTTTGTTTTAAACTTTCATCCTTGTTCCTGCAAAGGAAGCTGTTGAGAACCCTACTTATATAGCACAGTTATATAGTTATACTGCACTTTTTGAAAGTGTTATATGAAAATGTAGGAGCTGGTTGAATGGAAAGAACTTGATTTAGCAACATAAGCGTCTATATGACAGGTAAACTTATTTAATTTTAAGAAATAATCTTTTTTGTAACTGATTTAGGAGATATGTTAAACATTACTCTTCATCTTTTTCATTATAATAGCAAGCAAGGGGATTCTGTTGGTTAAGTGGGTCGAAGCCGACAAATTAGTCACACACACGCGCGCACACACAAACACACACACACACACACAGATCAGGGATTGTGAAGTAAGAGGATTGGGGATTGTCCAGTTTTCCACTGGGCCACTTACCATAATGCAGACTCACCTCAGTGTTAAACCTGTTCGGCTGTTCGCCAAACAGAAACGGCTTTTATTTCACCTGGAAACACTAATGCCGTTTTGTCTCACTGTATTTCAACAGGACACCATCATCCTCCACCAGTCCAAACCAGGGGTTCAATCTTATCCATAAAGGGCCGGTGTGGCTGCAGACTTTTATTCCAACCAAGCACCTGATTCCACTTGTTTAATCAGTTCATCTTGGTCTCCAATCATCTATTAATTGTACCTCCAATTTGGCTGGAATGAAAGCCTGCACCCCGCCCGCCCTTTGAGGATAAGATTGAAGAGCCCTGGTCCAAACAGTGTCTGTGCAGTATGGACTGAAAGTAGTGAAGATGAAGCAATAAAATGACAACTTCATTTAAGGCATCAAAAAATTAAGCCAGTGGTGGTGAGCAGGACATTTGACATTGTTTTAGTTTCATATTCAAAAGATCTGTTTTAAATGTATTCTAGTAAAGATATGCCTTAATGCCCTGTTCTCAGATACACAGCTCCCTCTAGTGGTCAGACATCTCACCAGCCACAACTCAGAATATCACAAATCTTCTAACATTCTTCACATCACATCAAATGACTTGCATTTGGTTCAAGTGGCAATTTCCTCTCATATTCCATCACCTCAGTGTTGGAGCCATACAGTTGGAGGAGATTAAAAAAAAAGTTAACAACAACCTTGTATTCATACCTGTTTAAACATTTTAAACTTTAAAATCTTTTAGCACATATTTTCAGTGTACTTAACTACAATTTTCTGGTACTTGTTATATGCCATATAACTAACTGTAGTCTAGACAGAGAAAATGGCGGTGTGTAACCGAGTGATTTTCGTTGGTGATTTAAATATACAAACAACCTTGAATAATAAATATAATATATAATATATAGTGTATATGGTTTTTAATAATCTATTTGGGATTTGTAAAGAAACCAAACGTTTATTATTATTTTTTGTAACCCTAAATACGTTGCTAGTTGGATGCTAACTTTCAAAACTAGGTCACCATAGCAACCTATCAGTAGTCTGCAAACACCCCGGAAGTGACAGAGTAATTTAATTATTAAAATGTGGGACTCTGTAATATTTCATTATCTTGTATATGAACATAATTTAAATGTTAAAATTGTCTAAATGAATGTTATTAAACGCCTTATATTCGCGTTTTTTGAATAATTCATGTCCGCTTTTGGCTTTAATTCCGGGTTGTGACAGGGTTGCCAGGTCTGTGTATAAATAACACCCTCTAAAGAGCAAAACAACAACAAAACAACAACAACAACAGAAAGCACTAACTATTAACTATCCAACCTAGATTTGAAATCTATTAGGCGTGTTAGGATTGGAAATGTTGAGGGTTTGTTAACCTAGCCGAAAAAAATCCGTATTATTTTACCATTATTTACTGGAAGAGTGTGGATCTGGCAACTGTGGTTGTGAAGCTGCTGTCCGACCCTGACGGTGCTGAAATCGATGGATCGTTGTTGCCAGATTGGGACGGTTTCATCGTCTGCATTATGGGAGATTATTATTATAATTGTTTGACCAGATACCAAATGTTTTTGTAAGTTTTCAATAAAATACATCAATTCTAATGTATATGTACATTTATTTATACATAAACATATAATTTACTAAATCTACATCCACTGATTCATAAACAGTCATAACTATTCCAAGTGCGAGCAATCAATATTAATTTGTATTAATTGTGAAATAAGTAATATATTTTGTCATTTCTCTAAAAAAAGAAAAGAAAAAAGAATAAATTCCTGTGTATTCTGATATAACGCATTGAAATTAAAACAGATCAAAATAGACCTGGCAACCCTGTTCTTCAGTAATCCTACAGCGGAATAATAGATATCTTATATTGTATTGGCAATTCGTTATTGTATTTAATATATATTTTTTTACATTAATTTCATAAATTATTTAACATTCATCCCTGTTTAAGATTAAAGTATTAAAAGGAGGAATTGAAATCTACCATGAGGAAGGATATTGTATCTAACCTGGCAACCTCCCGGTAGCGCTTCCGGTTTATGGGTGGATCCGGTATCATCACATACAACACCGGCTACAGAGAGAAACCCAAACACTCAAACAGCAGGAACATGCAAAGCGAACCGGCGGAACCGGAATCGGGTCGAGATGAAGAGCTGCACGAGAAGCTCCGGAGTTTACAGGATGAGAATGAAGCTCTCAAAGTGCGTTTCCTGCTCTCTCTCACACACACACACACACACACACACACATACACACACACACACACACACACACACACACACACACACACTTAAAATTTTGTTGTATATTTCTGTGGTGTGTCGAGATTTTTAGAGCCTAGGGTGGCAATGGAGAGGCAAAACCACTCTAAGGGGTGGCACCACGTAAGCATATCATGATTTACTGATTTGTGCAAAAAGGGACTGAGATAAATACACAGGATGTCCAAAAAGTTAGGAACCAATGGGAGTTAAGCTGCATATACATGGTTTTGTATTTTATTTTATTGATTTACTTATTACACTTTAATACATTTACACATATTTTTATTTTGAGCCATATTCAGCAATCCTAGAAAGGGAGGGGGAGGGGCCTACTCTGTAATTTTAAATTTTAAATTACTCTCTCCCCTGTCAGTCACAGTGCCACTAGCCAGTCATGTGCATCTGTGAGCTCATGTATGTGGAAGAGGGTGGAAAGAAATTTCCTTTGTGCATGTTCCACCGCCCTGTGATGCAGCATGAGCAGCAGTGTGTAAAGCAGCACAGCAACTGCGTGGCTTCACGTTTCTCAGAGGAAGCACGCGTTAGCCTTCCCTGGCTCGTAGCTGTTGGTTTATGGTTTATTTCAGCACATGACAAAGTCTAGTCACGTTCTGCGTTTTGTGCAGAGTGAGATTCAGGAGATGCGTGTGGAGATGGAGGAGATGCACGATGCGTTTTATGAGGAAGACACCTGCCGGCTACATGAGCTGCGACGAGAGCTCGAGCGAGCTAATAAAAACTGCAGGATCCTGCAGTACCGCGTGCGCAAAGCCGAGCGCAAACACCTGCGATACACGTCAGGCCAAGAGATTGACGAAGAACTGCTGAGGAACCTGGAGCAAGACCTGAAGGTGAGACGAATCAAGTATGCAAATTTACAAAACCACCATGCTAGGTTCTGATAGCGCATTCTATTACATAATTTCGGCATTACCCTGCCTTTACACTAGCAGCTGTGTGGGTTTGAGAGACAGTAGTATCTATACATTGTGTTTAAGTAGTTAAACACAAATTAAATAAAGCACCAATCAGTGTGAAAGTTGTTTGCGTGATTTGCATGCGACGTGATCGGCTTGGTTCTGGCTTCGTTCTCAGATTAGAATAACAAATCAAGCTAGCTATGTACCATCTACATCTACACTCACCATGTTCGCCAACAATCTCGGGCACTTCCTTCCAAAGCTTTAATTTTTCTTCCTAACGTTTATGTATACATTTAATGACAGGATAAGATGAAAGCACGGTTAGGAACTAATTGCAGGTAGGAAATAAAGTCTGGAGCTGAAAAACGTGGAACCATGCGCTCTGTAGAATTTAGAAAACGTTGCTATTGCTGAAATTGCAAATTGTTGTTTTGTTGTTGCTAGTGTGACAGTAGGGGTTATAGTGCACTGCATTCAAACCAATGAAACCTTCAGATTGTAACACACACACACACACCCACACATACACACACACATGCAGTAAGCCTCACGAGTGTGTGGGTTGTGTCAGGTGGCGAAGGACGTGTCGGTGAGGCTCCACAATGAGCTGAAGAACGTGGAGGAGAAACGCACAAAGACAGAAGAAGAGAACGAGAGACTGAGAGAGAAACGCATCGAGCTGGAGGTCGACAAAGAGACACTGCAGAACGAGCTGGAGAGAGCCAGAGAGGTGTACACACACACACACATTATCACTTAAGAATATAAGCATTTCTGAACAGAACATTTTATCTTTAAACTTGTAGTGCAGCTTCACTGCTTTAATGTGTGCGTGTGTTTGCGTGTGTGTGTAGTGTCAGAAGAGGAGAGGCAGTAAAGATGCTCAGAGGACTGAGAGGAAGAACACTCAGAGCCTCAGTGAAGTGAGTACACACTCATTCACTCATTCAAGAGTAAAGCAGCATTTAAACACGTAGTACAAAAAAATATGGATATCATCATGACCAGATAATCCATCATTTTATATTTATTAGAGAAATGAATACAATAAATAACTCATCTTTAGTAGTTTTCCACTTTTAGTAAAAACATTTGTGTCATTGTGACCAGAACAAAACATGAGCCTTCTTCTTGTTTCGTTTCCTCCGTTGTACTTTAAATCCAAGTTATATGAATAAAATAAATGATTGTTTGATTATCATTATTATTATTATTATTATTATTTTATGGTTATTTGATATTATAATTGTTGTTGTCAGGAGGACAGCGAGGATCTGAAGTGCCAGCTGTCCTTCATTAACGAGGAAATGACGCTCATGAGGAAGAAGATGGCGAAGCTCGACAAGGAGAAGGATGACGCGGAGCAGGAGCTGCAGAAGTATCGCGCCTTTTACGGTGACTTCGACAGCCTCCAGTTTAAAGGTGAAGCCGTGGGCCCCCCCACCGCCCGTCAGTCAGAGCTGAGGCTCCGCCTCCGATTGGTAGAAGAGGAGGCCAACATCCTTGGGCGCAAGATCGTCGAGCTGGAGTTGGAGAACCGAGCTCTGAGGGCGGAGCTCGACAACATGAGAGGAGAAGAACTGTCTCCAGGAGCAACAGGGGGTGTGGCTGATGTAAATCAAGGGGCAGGGCTTTCTGAACTGAGGCAGCAGTTGCAGCTAGTGGAAGACGAGGCGGAATTTTTGCGGCGGACTTTGGCAGACACGGAGGAGCAGAACAGGAAAGTGAAGAGCGAGCTGAAGAAGCTGCGGTTTAAAGAGGCATCGAGGCACGCGGCTGAGGGAGGAGCTCTATTGTCGGAGGACGGGGCTAAGGCTATGGAGATGTTGAAGGAGGAGCTGAAAGCAGCACGGCTGCAGGTGAACGAGCTGAGCGGAAAAGTGATGCAGCTGCAGTATGAGAAGAGGGTAATACTTAATAAACAGAGTGATGATGGCAGAAGAGAAGAAAGAGGAGGAGGAGGAGGAGGAAAAGAAAGCAGAGGAAGAACAGAAGAAGAGGAAGGAGGACAAGAAAAAGGAGGAGGAAATTTAGAAGAAGGAACTAGAGCAGAAGAAGCAGTGAAAGAAAGAGAAGAAGGAGGAATGGGAGAACAGGAAGGAGGAGGACATGAGGAAGAGAAGGGAGATAGAGGAGTAGAAGGACGAGGAAGAGGAGAAACCGCAGGTGGAGGTGGAAGAGAAAGAGGAAAAAGTGGAAGAGAAGAACGAGGAGGAAGAGAAAAACAAAGTGACTCCTCCTCGTCATCACTCCTTCCTCTCCATCAGAAGCGTGAAGGCCCCATCGGCGGTGAAAGCGACTCAGAGGAGTTCCTGCACTCGTCTGTTTCTCCTCATCCCCTCATCCGTCGCTCCACTCCTCCAACGCTCCCTCGTTCACCTCGCGAGCGCCAGCGCGTGACGGAGATCCGGGCCGAGGCAGAGCGTCTGACGCACACCATCGAGCTCCTCATCGCTCACACGCAGGAGTTTGTGGCTGATGGAGAGCAGACTGGAGGAGAGGATGGTGATGGAGCTGATGATGAAGACGTGAGGACACGTGAACGGCAGCTGCTCCAGCGCATCGGCACACAGATGAACGAGTTCAGAAACGAGCTGCAGGGGTTTATGGGATTTATAGAGACACTGGACGGATCCAAACGGGAGGAAACGCATCCGGAAGAGCGGCTGTCTGTAAGTGTATGTGTGGTTTTTGCGTTTGTGTGTGTGTGTGTGTGTGTGTGTGTGTGATACATTAGATGCACACCCACTGGTGAAAGGTTTTTAAAAACTTTGTGCATGATATTGCGGAAAATGAATTTATATTTTATATAAAAAAATTTAAAGTGGCAGTCAGTCATTTTTAGAGCCCTCTGCTACCTGTGAAGGGAATTACAACTGAAATGAAAATATTCACACGCCTCCATCCTTTCTCACAACTGACTCCACCCCCTTTGCTAAACTACATTTGCCTCATAAGTTGCCTTTTAAGCTAAAGGGGAGGATGTGGAAGCTTGGTTCTGACTGGTGGGCGGAGCTAACTTCTGGGCTGGAAAAAAAACTAATTAAATCAGACTTAGAAACATGACAACATAGCAGATCATGTGTTGTAAAGAAACCAACAACCGTTTTAGGGGACATTATTCATCTAACAGTTGGTCAGAGTGTGTAAAAAAAAAAAGCATGATGTTTATTTTGGGAACAATCCAGAAATCTGTAGCAGGGGTCCAGGCACCACAGACAGCACGGCATTAACACCAGGAATTAAATCTGAAAAATACAGATTTTTTTTAGAAATAACACCAAGCACACAGTAAGATTTCGGTGACGTAGCATGGAAACACAGAGCGTATAAATACATTAACTCATTACGAGGAAACGAGGGACAGGCGCAGCTATACAGCGATCACTGAGGGCGATGAGGGCGGAGACTGAGGCTGAAATAGAAACCGAAACTAAAACACAACACAGTGAGGTCACCTGTCGCTATGGGAACCACAACATTAATCAGGGACGGGAAAATGTTACCATTCAGTAACTATGTGGAACAAATGCAGAATGTTAGTGTCATTTTTATGATCACAAAGTCACGATTAATAAAATGAAAGTTAGGATTGGATGATATTACCTACAATAACAGGGAGGCTTTTACAGAATGTTTTGATGTGTGACTGTGTGTGCATGGACGAATTGAGATTTTTTCTGAAGTTATCCTCTAGTATGTTGACGATGAACATGATGTGGCTTAATTAGCATTAAAAACATTATGCTAACTGCTTCTTTTAGCCTCTCTTAATTTCCCATGTGAACTATTACTTTAAATAACTCACCATCACTGACGATTTCTCTCTTTCCCCTGACCCTGTCTTTTCTCGCATCCCTCTGTGGTTTTTGATGCACATCTCTTTCTTAATTCTGACCGTTGTTGTTGTTATTTTTGTTTTTTGTTGTTTTCTTTGCCCAGATGTTTCAGCCGATCATTTTACTCATTCTCATCCTACTGCTCTTCTCCTCGCTTTCCTACGCCACCATGTTCAAGCTCGTTTTTCTTTTCACCCTCTTTTTCGTGCTGTGATCTCGCCGTCTCATCCTTTCGTTAGCAGACCTTTTGTCCTTTTGTTTTGTTCGTATGTAGATGTTGTGCTCGTTTTCCGTTCATGCAGAATTACAGGAGGCGCGCCTCTCAGGAAAACCGGGACCGCAGCACCCAGAGTGGACAGCGGACTACGTTCCCCAGAGCGTTTTGCTGACCAGAGCCACAGGAACTTTAAATTACAAAGACGGAGTGCCTTCATTTTGTTCCGGAATGCAAAATCGAATTTTATCTACATTACTTTTGTGGACTATTGCTGTCATTGAGGATCGTACCGTTTTCACTATTTTTTTCTTTACATTTGCCGTAACAACGTGCGTTATTGAAGCACGTGTACAAACACACAGTGCTGCAAGATTTAATACGTGATTTCCCAGAATTCCTGCTGCTACCTTACGAAGAGTCTGATTGGTCCCAGAGGTGAGTGAATGCACGACAGGAAAACACTTCATCCATTTCGACTTTAGAAATTTAGGATTTCTGTAATGAGACGTTTATGTTACATGTATGGAAGGTGTCTCCAGTGTCAGCGCTGTGTAACAGTAAATCTGTAACTTTTAAGTTTTCCGACATCTTCAGACAGACGAGTTCACGCTTCTTTGCGGTTTCTCAGAAACACGACAAGCTGCGATTTTTGTCTTATTAACTTCAAATGGTAAGAGAGAGAGAATAAATAGAGGGCTGTTGAGGGAATGGCTGCTATAACATAAGCGACAACAGGAACTAACTCGTTTCATGGACATTCTACAACCTTAATTGTAAGTATAAACAGATAAAAAAGTGTTGATCATTAATAAGTAAAATATTGTAATTGTCAGGAAAATATGTGATGTAAGAGGATTCACACCCATTGGGAAGTGTCACTATAGGAAAATAATCAACTTCAGGTTGCTCAAACACCGCTAAACAACTACACAATACACACAAGTGCATATAATTCAAAGTGTGCAAGAATGTAGGAAAAAAACAGCGTGGACGGTGGCTACAGTATGCAAACGCACCGCATACACACCTATCGTGCAAGCGTAGCTCGAAATTAAAACCACAGCGAGTGTGTAGACTGCAGACAGATCGACTTGCTCTAATCCTGCTCTCAAAATAAATCCATAATAATAAACAATAAAAACAAGCATGAACCAATGGCCTGTGTGTGATCGTGTTTAGGGTTCTGTTGTTGAGGGAAAACTCCAGCCTGTGCAGAAACTCACACGAGCTTGGAATCTGCCGCGTCCTAAACCAGAGCAGCAACAGCAAAGGCAACAGCGGCGTTAAAAATACACCTGAAAACTCCGCCATGTAAACACACTCGTGTCCAACCAGGCCCTGTGTGCTGCTGTAATTAGAACCTGGGGATGTCGGTGACGACAGGCGCTCACATGGTGGTAATAAATCTCCTGTTATGACACACCGGCCCGAGTGACGCCGCGGTGGAAATAGAAATAAAAGAAGAGCTATAAAGTTTCCCCGCTTCAGCCGTACCATCATTCGGTAAATGTCTGATCTGGAGAGAGGAGGAGCAAGTGGCCTGTTGATCTTAAAATATATTCAAACTCAGCTCGAGGGGACTTTATAGAGAGGACTGAAAAGAGAAAAAAGGAGAAATTTCTCAAATACAGGACGTGTAGGATTCACGCTCGCAGACAGGCTTCACGTCTCGCAACCGGTAAGAAGTACGAACTGTAAATTCGGTATAATATTTACTCTGTAGCTACAGACTGAGATATTATATAGCTATATCATGTGAGAATATATTACGGTCCTTGAATGTTTATACAGGAACAGGTTGTAATGTTGAGTTAGCGACTTGTTGAGATACTGTAACAGTATCAATAAAGTTTATCATTGTACTGACGAGATTTCGTAAAAGTTGCGCAACAAAATCTTGTCAAAAGGTATCGCAGTATTTATATGGTTTCATCATATTTCCCCGCCCTACACGTCGCCCCTTGTGCGTTACTGGCTGTCCTGATTGCCCGTGATATTTGTTTGTAAATTGCAAATGTTCTCGTAGTTGCATTTAGCTCTTTAATGTAATACAACCTGACTAGCTAGCTATATTAGTCCGCTAACTCTGTGTAAATAGCCGAGTTGTGTTTGTATATCTAACGAGGAAATGGCCAGTCGTGATGACATACAAAAAATAGATCTAAATCTCATATTTAAAAAAATTATTTTAAAAAACCTGACAAATTAATGTGAATCAATAACCATGTGGCTTTTATGGGCCAGTAATTTTTTCCATTTGTGACACTAAAAAGAAGTGAAAAGGAAAACAACGTATTAAAATTCCATTACAGATGTGGCATGTTTGAAGCATTTTCTGTCACGAAATCAGTCACGTTTATTTCGCAGCTCTCTGACTCACTCTGTCCATATATATATATATATATATATATATATATATATATATATATATATATGACTACATTGATATTATAATTGATCTCCGGACCTCTGTTTCTGATCCATAGCCCAGTGACAGCGGTCTAAAAATTTCACACTTCTTACATCACACGCTGTTCCCATCCAGGAGACACTCGGGCGTCCGATTTCTTGATCCCACAGCTCATACACACCCTTAAATCAAACACACGTTAGGGAATAACACTCGGGTGGTATTTTGGAAAGGAGTGGACTCTATTCCCTTCCAAGCAGGTCAGAGGTCCTCGTCTGTCGGTTGTCTTTGACCTCATCAGATCCGGGTGAAGGAAAAGCTGAGAAAGATCACGACTGGGAAGATGAGCGTATCCGATTATTTAAACACACTCACACAGAGGGAGAAGATTTAATACTGATTTCCTGACTTTCTGTAAAACACTATATATATAATGTATAGTTATATATAATGACTACATGCTGTAGTGTATAATATAAATGCTAGTATATAACATACACTTTATACATCATTATAAAGCATAGTATACTAAATACTGATTCTAAACACTTTTATCCCTATTCTTGTTTCCTTTCTTTTCCCTTTCCCCCTTTTCTCCGTTATTTTCCCCCCATCCATCTCTTTTATTGTTTTCTCCTTTTGCCTCCTTGCCTAATTTCTTTATTTTTGTTTCTTTTTAACCCATTTGTTCCCATCATTACTGTTGACTCTTTTCCCATTTCCCCACCACTCTTTTCCTCCTTTACTCTTTCTGACCTTTCTCCCATTTCCTATTTTTAGGTTTTCCTTTCCCTCTTTCCTGATGTCTGCCTCCTATTTTCCTCCTTCTACATCTTCCCTTTTCCTTTTTCTCTACTCCTTTCTGATATTTTTCCTTTTTCCAACTTTTTCCCCCCTGTTCATAATGTCCTCTATTACCCTTTTGCACATTTTTTTCTGGTCCTTTTTATTCTTTCTTTTTTTCCTTTACCCTTCCACTTTTCTTGCTCCATTACGGTCTCTCTCCAATTTTTTAAACCCTTTACCTTCTTTACCCTTTCTTCCTTCCTTCTGTTTCATTTTTCCCCTCTTTCTTAACTTCACTCTTTTCCCCCTTTACAAATTTCCTTCTTTCTTCTCTTTTCCTCCCTTCTCTCAGGAAACACTGACATGTCGGTCAGAAGGAACACAGAATAAACACCACCCGGGGTTTAGAGTACTGACCCTCCCTATTTCACTGTCTTTCTCTCTTTCAGAAACTTCCCATTCTGATATACAGCTGATCTCGACACATCAGTGCAACACACACACACAGAGCACATGATGGCTGCCCTGGACCTGCACTGTGGAATAGATCCTGGAGTGTGTGTGTGGAGCGGAGACCTGTTCGACTCATTCGACTCAGAGGTGCAGCTGTGGGAGGAGCAACTGCAGGAAGTGCAGAGGAAGATTGAAGAGGTGAGACAAACATCACTCAACAACCGGCTAGAAAAATTAAATGAAATCAGCTCCTAATTCCCTCCAACAAACACAAGCAAAACTAACAAACACCACTCAACAGCAAACACTGAATAAATACCAACAATTACATGCACAATACACAAACAAACAACATAACTAAATACTAATCATCAACAAACACATATTTCTGCTAATAAAGTTGGTATTAGCTATACAGCTACTAACAGTAAACAAAAATTGTAGTGCTAAACAACACTTAGAAATCCATCAAACACTAATACATACTAACAAACCCAAACTACACATTAACACATTAACAGCAACACACAGCGCACAAATACTCACAAACATCAACCAAACAACAATAAGAACAAATTCACAAACTTCACTTATATAAACAAACACCTAATAAACAGGCCAACGAGCTGGAGCACGTTCTGCAGACGCTACACAGAACTGTCCTGTTGTTGTTGTTGTTGTTGTTGTTGCTACTCTGTGGTGACGGGACGGGGTTTCTGATTGGTTGAACGGGTTTTGACCCCCAAGAGTTGGCAGCACAGTGTGTCTATCTCTGTAGCTGGCATAGCGTGTGTCCTAGAGTGTGTTTATGTGTGTAAGAATAGCTCCGCCCACATTCACACACACACACACACACACACACACACACACACACACACACACTGAAAGGGGATACGAACAAATTTAATAACATTGGAATGGACACTCGTACATACACATCCTCGTTGTGTTAGTGTGCTAGCAGTGCGGGTGTGCAGACGTGTTACAGTGTTAACTATCTTACTGAACTCACAGGGAGTCAGCTGTTAGGGTGCTGACACACACACACACACGCTATAACAAATGATGCACATGCTACACACACACAGGCCGTGTTTACTGATAGCGTCTGACGGCTCGACTTATGCTGTGTGTGTGTGTGTTGCAGTTATATAAGGTGGTGGAAGCACGCAGGGGAACCAGTGAGAACAACCCAAACTCCAACACTCAGCTGGACATCACCTTACTTCCTGTCAGCAACACCAGTGGTTACCCTAACAACGGTTACCATGGTAGAAATATAAACAGCGTCCCAGTGCAACCGAAGAACTTTAAACACCCGAGTAATTGCACCAGTGACACGTGCAGTTTTGGTGTTAATCATCAGAACAACGTCTTTCCGGGTCCTCAGAGCTACACTGTTAACGGTCAGGATGTGATGTTAGACATTCTGGACAGTTACCTCGGGATAGAAAGTGGGGGTTTGAGCCAAAGCCGAGAGAAACCTCATGGAGCTCCAAGTACGGTGAGCATCCAGGACTTTTATTCTGTCTTTACACTAGTTTAGACTGGTGATTTATCCATTTTCTCTCTCTGTCTTTCAGAGCTTGATCCAGAATCAGAAGGGAAGTCATCAGTGGCCAGTGAGCGGCAGGTTTGTGTCTTAAACAATGACTCTTCACTAATATAAGTCCAAAACATTAGCAGTCATGTGTGAACAGTCAACAGTCGCCTGTCGCTTTGTCACTTGCTAGTCTGAATGTAGGGCGTGACAGCTTGAAGGAGAACCCATGAGAGAAGCTAGCGTGGTAACTGCATAAGTTATCTACAAAGGTGACATTAGAACAGAACAACTTCTGATACGCTACAAACACATATATTAACAAAACAAACAAAGCGCTTTTTTTAAACGATTCATCGGTGGGAGGAGTTTCGTCAACCATATTTGTGAATGGATCACCATTATATAATATACATATAATTTATATTATACATAATAAGGAATGGGATTACCTAAATCAAGAAAAAACAAATACTGCTTTCAAAATTTGGTAAAAATAAATGCCACCTTCCAGATAGGACAGTCTTTATTTTCCCCCTATGTAGGCCACTTATGTAGGGAGCTGACTTCCGATTGGAGCATGTCCTTTAACAGTGTGTCTCAGTTATAAATAAGGGATTTCCTGCTAGCCAGTTGTTTTCTCTGATTAGTTGTTTGGGGTATCCTCTCTGTTGCAGGACTGGCTGTGTGTCTCTGGGAGAATTTGAAGAAGTGCTGAACAGGAAGAATAAAGGCTCAGCTTGGGATGAAGCACAAGTCCGACATGTCAGCTGGAAAGATCAGGTCACCTCCACTGAGAAATCAGTCAGTAAACCGCCAATCAAGCAGAGACACAGCCCCCATGTCTCCGCTCGCCCTGCACACTATTCCGACGCGCTGAAATGCCCTCTAGTGGACCGGAGGTGCGGCAGCCCATCTGTCCTGAGGAAATTCGGTGCCATGTTGCAAGAAAATGAAGGGAAAACACTGAATGAGGATGGAATTGTAATCACATTGGTGCCCAAATTGGTGCCCAAGTCGCCGAAGCCTGGTGGAAGCTGGGGGTCCAAGAAAGCTCCTGTCAAGGACAATGAAGTGCCTGTAACACCTCAGAACTGGGAACACAGGGGTGCAAAAGTCGGTGCCAAGACCTCCCACTGGGGTAAAGACAATCTACAGACTGACTTCAAGATGGCAGAGAGGATTCTGGGTAATTGCTCTACACCATCACCAAGGAACACACCATCACCACACCAGGTGAGGGGACTAAACAATATTTGCTAAAACTGAAAATTCCTTCAAGGGCAAGTTAAACGTTCACTTGCTCATGATGTCCTTTATATTGCTCTAGGCGAGCCGTGACTCATCCCCCACTGCACCCAGAAGGAGTTTCTCTCGTCCGGCTCGGCCGACCAATCAGCGGCCTCCATCCCGGTGGGCAAGCCAAACCCCAACAACTACAGTAACCACGCCTGTCGCGCCTAGATCCCGCTCGCTCAGCCCCGCCTGTAGAACCAAGCAGCGCTTCAAAAATTACAGTTTGTACACAGAAACCGTGATCATGTGAGCTGGAGGGATGGACACAGTAAATGTTTTACCTTTGACCTTTGTCCTTTTGGAATGTTTCCATCTTTAATATTTTTTGTACCGTTTCACACTTCAGTCTATCTCAAAGTTCTTTGTGTATTCCGCTGTGTGTGTATATATATATATACGCATTGTATTACAAACTTGAAGAAACTTAAAGAAAAATGAAAAGGTAAAGATCTGGGATCTTACTGTAAACTCGTAAAAATTATATACTGTAACAGTGTTGATGTAAATACTAAAATGTTTGGAGTATAATATAGACAATATAGTGCCTGTAAACTTTATTCATTTCTCCATTGTTTTCTATCATATTTGAAGTTGGGTTTGGTTTGGATTTTTGCTTTTACTTCTTTTTTCTCTCTTTTTAAAGGTGCCACTTGGTTGGTGTTTGAGGGACTATAATGTAACTATATTATATTTTCAGTATTAAAATTTTCTGACCTGATATAATCGTAATCTGTACACAACATCCCTCCGAAGAAGGACAACATTAAATGTTGTTCAGCTATTTGGTGAAGAAACATCTGGAGTATTATTTAATGTGGACTTGTTACTTGTTTAGAGTAGAAACACTCTGCTTTATTTCTCTTCATAAAGAGCTTTATCTCATTACGGTGTGCTGAATGTATCGCTTTTCATGTCCTCTTGGACAATCATAATTCAAAACTCTGCAGTGTTTCAAACCAAAACTCTAGTTTTCTTTCCTGACCGTGCTGTGAGCCCAAAAACATTACTTCATACTTGGAATTTTTTTTTTGTTGTGTAATAAATTTTTTTATGTTATTAAAGCTTTTTATCATCAATCCTTTGCTGTGTAATGTTTTTTCCCCCACATAAATAAAATGCTTAAAGCATGATGACATGATCACAGTAATAGAGTACAAATCAGGTACTTTACATATTAGACACTGAATATGGAAAACAAAAAGGGTCATAAATGGCGAAATATTTCTCTTATTTTTCATGTATTGCCTCTGATATTTACTCAGCTTTCTTCTACCTCTAATAATAATAATAATAATAACTTTTACAATTTATCATTTTTATTTATTTATATAATGTCTTGCAGCCAGATGAGGATAAAATTAAAAGGATACATTCAGGAAAAAATATCATGTTTACATTACATAGATACAGAAAGTGATTAAAGAAAAGAAATGATATTAAAGTTCTTTTTTTTTGTCTCTCTCTCGCTGTCTTTATCTCTTTCTCTCCTGTAAGATCCATGCCGCATCCTTTCATTCTCATTAGGGAGCATTAGCATTCCTTGTCCTTGTCTCACCACTCTAAAGCATCATCAGCAGGCTGTCTGTTCAAACCCAGGGGGGGCTCCTACCGAGTAGTGACACCCATTCCTACCCATAATGCACCTTTCGGCGTCACCCTAGCCCGCTCTGCTATGTGGCATTCGGGCCTGGAATAGCTAGCGTGACGTTGTTTTGGTGCCAGAAATCTTAGACACTGACCTCCAAGGACAAGATTATATATACATACAGACAGGACGAGTGTGTGATTATGAAAACACACACACACACACACACACACACACTCATACACATATACACACAGCTCAAATAGGTATTTTAACAAGGCTTGGCTTCCTCACAGATATTTAAGTGAATTAAAGTGAGGGTTCAAGCCAAAAACATTTCATTCAGGCTAAAGCAGCTAATGAGGAATGGATCCTTACAGCCACCAGTTTAGCATTGTGAAAATTGCATGTCTAAATTATTGACTCTGAAAGACCTTATTCGTCAAGCTGTTTACCAACATATTTATTCATAATTCCAGTTATTAGCAAAAAACCCCAAAAACCTTCCATATCCAGGAGCATAGCTAGCAGGTAGAGTTCGGGTTTGAACCCACCCTGAAATATTTTACGACAGTCCCAAATTCTCATTCACTGGTGGTTAACAAGCTCAGTGCCAAACACGCCCCTTACTCTGTTTAAGCACGTTTTATTGGCTACCACCTGTTATTGTGTGGAACAGAATTTTCCCCAGTGTTCTGGTTTTCTAATATGAGATGTTATTTCCGTCGTATTACCAGCATATTTTAATTACTTTCAGTGGAACTGATTGTTTTATTTCCTATGCCTACTAGCGTTATCAGTATGGCAAGACTGCTGCATAGAATGCTAGATGCTGTTTTAAATAATAAAATGAAAAATTCTTGAAATTCCACCCTAAATGCTTGAGTGGGTCGTAATTGCTGTTTTAATTGTACAGATAATGTGATGAATTTATTTAGCATGTCTCTTCATCCCCTCCAGCTAGAACTGACGAAATCTATTGAGTTTATATAAATTCACGTGTAATGAGACTTGAGAATTCCTTTTGTGTTCCTTATCACTGTATTCATCACATCCCCTTAAGCCTACTATGAACTGCAGGACTTAATAAGACGTAGCGCTGATGTAACTCTTCTTTTGATGTTAAAAATATTAACGATCCTCTCGTCGTCTCTTCGGGCCTGTCTGTGTTTGAGGATGTCATCACCTCTCCATTTAGCCTGGTGTTAATCCTTCTATCTTTTTCTTCAATGTGAAACCATTCACTATGATGCGTTACTCTCTCTGATGGTCTCTAAAGATGTCTTGCACCGTGTTATACAAGATCAAATACACGCTGAAGAACACACACGCACACACACGCACACACACACACACACACACACTTAAATGCAGTACACACTAAAGTACTTCCAGACAGCTGGAGAGTCTCCATGATGTCACGGAGCGGTCTCTGTGGGAAAGGCTAATCTCAAAGATGTTCTTAAAGACAACTATAGAAATCGTTTAATACACAGCAAGACAAATTGTACACACTACAAAATACAACAACCCATAACTATACTGTTAGCTGTTATTAGAATGAGCACATTGATATAAAGCTGCGATGTGCAGCTGCGCTACTGTCAGTGATGCTGTTCTAGAAAACTAATCAACACCTTCTGATCAATCACAATCCAGGATTCAAAAGCGCTGGCGTTTAAGCCAAAATAATCCACATAAAGTTTAAATAGGAACTTAGTGATGTCAGTATCAGGGGCAAATTTTGTGATTTGGGGGCCCGAGGCAAAATATAGTAATGTGGAAATCATTTCAGCGTTTTAACACTGACATTTAAATGTTCAGCATACATTATTTATGTCAATAATTAAATCTATATTTAGTTTGGACTTTTACGGGGTTGTTGGTGTCTATGGGCCCAAGGCGGTTGCCTGGCTTTGCCTAGCTCTAAGTCCGTCCCTGGTCAGTATTGTGACCATCAGTCAAACCTACAGAAATATAAAGCCGTCTGAGGTGTCGGACCTCATTGCCGTAATGAATGTAATGTGTGTGATCTGTCTATAACCCGATCTCATGAGGTCAGTGTGTATTCCCAGCTCGCTGTAAAATTCATGCCACATTTTGTGTCTGTCTCCATTACGACACTCCACAGCTATTTTTCGAAGCACCTGCTCTGGACAGGACGAGTGCTGATCTGGGTTCAGCCAGCTCGGTCCACATGATCATATTTAAAGGTTATAAAAGGTAAAAAAAATCTCAGATGAGTGTCTGTGATGCTGAAACTCTGGAGCGCCATATATGACCAAACAGGCAGGCTTCAGTGCTGAATCGTGACATCAGGAGCCATGCTGTTGTTGAGCTAGCGAGTATTGCTTCTTTACACCACTGAATCCTGGATTGTGATTGGCCAGCAGGAAGGTGTTGATTAGTTTTCTATAAGAGCAGCTCTGACAGTAGTGCAGGTTTATTTATAATAAATGCGTTTGTTTAATACGTTGACGTTTCTATAGTAACAGCTTGTTCACAGGGACGTGTACAGTGGACGCTCCACTGATAATAAACATTTATTAAAAATCATTGATATGGTGAAGTTTTCTCTAAGGACATGTTTATGTAACATTTTTGGAAGGAGTCTCTAGTGTCAGCGCTTTAGTGTCATGGTTATGCCACAGTTAGCACTGAACTACCTTACCCATCAGCCCCTGCATGTCACATGACCATGTCACATGTCTCACTGATCACTCATACCTGTTCTGTGTTACTCCTAATAATCACCTTTATGTAACTTCTGGTTTCTGCATGTTTCATTCTCAAGCTTCTGTTGTTGTGGCTTCTCATAGTCCTGTTTACTGGCTGGATGCTTTTGGGTTGTTTTTTTTTTTTTTTTTGGCCTCGTCTTCTCTGTTCCAGTCCTGATTCTTGTTTTTATGGTTTTGGTTTTCTGGTTGCACTTTATTTAAATAAAATTTTCACTGACATTTAGCTGTAACTTTAAGTTTTCTGTCATCTTCAGGACAGAGGAGTTTATGCTTCTTTGCAGTTTCTTGTAACATGAAAAGCTCCATTTGTTTTTTTTTTCCTCATTGATTTCAAGTGAGGGAGAAAAAGAGATGCTTAACAACATTTAAGTGTGATTAAATACAGGTAAAAAGTATGATGTGGTGTTCTTCAATATGAATTGTACTCGTTGCTAAATTGCTGTGGTGTAAGAGGAATAAAACGACTGACATGCTGTTAGGAAAATAATCAACTTGTTGGTGGTAATGGTAACTCTGCTTCATCACCGTATTTTATTGCAACAGCATGAAACAATGTTTTATTTTTTAATAATGATTGATCCATATTGAGTTTGAGGGCTTGGGTATGAGCAAAGATTTACTTTTTGGTCTTCAAAAGACTTTAACTGTCTACAATGTAGACATCATGTCTCTTCACACCACAAAATATTACTTTATTCTCAGATGGGTGCACACCCATAGGAATCTTGCTATAATTGAGAAATAAAAAGAAAGATGATTATAAATGATCAAATTTGAATGTTCCCAATACACAGTCTGAGGATTTTTCCACTCCAGAAACCATGCTAGAGAGAAGGAAAGTGCATATTTGAGGTGTCTGGTAAACAGGGTTACGGAGAGGAAGCAGGCATGTGCAGAGTGCTGTGAGGGTCAGGGAGGACGAACCGAGATAAACTCCATCTTGCTGTGAGCAGATGAATACTGAGCATACTTCTGTGGTGTGTTCAGCAGGTTCGTGATGTTTGCCAGACGCCAGGTTATATTCCTCTGTCTGCATTTCTCATATGGATCACTTGCAGTCTAATTCACTGAGGTGACACTAATGACACTTCTTTATACCTTTGCTCAGACAGAGAAGGTAATGGAGATGGTAAACATCTCATCACCACCACCCTGCTTTGGGTGTGTCCTAAATCGGTTGGTTCATTACAGAGATCATGTGCAGGTAGTGGACTCACAAGTAGGGAACTATGTAGGGCAGTAGTCACCAAGCCGCTTCCTTGAGATGTACCTTCCTGTAGGTTTAACCAAAATCTAACACACCTTTTTATACTACTACCATTTTATGTCGGAACTTAAGAACAGTTGTTTGGTGGTGGTGTGCACTGTTCTGATAAGAAATTTATACACATGGCATTACATTTTATTTACATCTTGTGTTCAGCTTCATACTATCTTCTTAGGCAAAAGTAGTGACCGCCTTGGGCCTCCAGAAGCCAAGGGCCCCTAAAAATGCAATGATATGTATTTTTAATTATTAAGGCTAAATAACATGCTGAAAACATAAATATCGATGTTAAAACACTGAAATGAGGCCCCCAAAGCACTACATCTGGCCCAGGCACAACCTGGCTGATTATAGGAATGATGTACGAGTTACTCACAACTGTTGAACATTAGTGTCTGTGTGTGTGTGTGAGTGAGAGAGAGTGAAAGAGTGTAGGGAGGCTTGGAGGAGTGTGGACATGACACTTCCCTTGTGTGTGTGTGTGTAAATGTGTAAGTAAAAATTGTGAGAAAACTGTCCCAGCCAACAGCTGTCATCTCCCCAAAAGATTATCACCTCATCTACGAGCACAACCCCTCCCTCTCACTCACACACGTTTAATGTTTCAGCTCCAGTACTGCAGTGTAGTTTTGTGTTTTCACTGCAAATACACACTTCGTTCACCTCCCACTCACGCTGATCTTTATTATACACTGAACAACTGAGAAACATTAGGCACTTTTTAGTATTTTTATTTCATGTTAAAGTGTGAAGTGATGGAGAAGTGAAAATGAACTCAAGATGCATCATTTCAGACAAATAACAGACAACACTTTATTAATTCAATCGACTTGGTAACAAAAGAGAAAAACCACTATTAAAACAAAATACAGCAAAAGAGGTTATCATAGCTATTATCATTTCTTCTTGTTTGATGACAAAAAAATTTAAATAAATCCCAATCAACTGGACATGAATATTTGGACTGGGGAAACTAAACAATAATTAAAACTCTCAGAACCGGACATTGAAGAAGAAGAGAAAAACAACTACAATAAAATCCTCAAATAAAACTCCATTTCCCAGAGTTCATAGCGTCTCAGCCTGGGGCACGGGCACTTCCTTCAAAACGCATCACAGTAATACACGTTTAAAAAAAAAAAATCGAGAGAGATGACACATAACGCAAACACACGTCACTATCTGGAGTCGTGATTCTACTAAAGTGTGATATGATGAAACACTGAATTCAGTTCAGTCGAGAGAGAGAGAGAGAGAGAGAGAGAGAGAGAGAGAGAGAGAGAGAGAGAGCACGCGCGAGAGAGAGAGCGCGCTGTACCACCTTCTAATGATTTATGTTTTTCTTCCACATTCCATACGAAACATGACACGGTGTGAATAATATCCGAGCAAAATGTTTTATTGACGCTCCAGTGACATAAATATGGAGCTGAGAAGAACAGAAGAGAAAGAGAGACAGAAAGTGAGACATATACAGAAGGAAAGAAGCAGAAATACAGAGGAAGTGAAACTGTCCCACAAAGTGAGAGACACTCAATGAGAGAGAGAGAGCGAGAGAAAGACAGAGACTCAGCAAGAGAGAGAGAGAGACACTAACTGGCACAGTGACAAAGAAAACGACAGAGAGACATGTCTACAAAGAGACGCAAAAGACAGTGTGTGTGAGCAAGAGAGAGAGAGAGAGAGAGAGAGATTAAAAGAGGAAGGAATTAAGGCTGCATTACTCATACAACTGCTATAGAAAGATAGGATGAAGAAAGAACAAACGACATTCTCACTCCTTCTCTCTCTCTCTCACACACACACACACACACACACACTCTTATTCTTACACTGAAACCTCTCCATCCTCGCCAACCCTCGCTCTGGCTGAATGAACATTAAATGATGATTTTTTTTTTGCTTGTTTGGATCTTCAGCAGTCACTCACGCATCTCAGTGTCTTCACACGTTACGTCCCCCCTTCGTATCTATAGCTGTTTATATTTCGCATCTATATAACCTCGTGTATATAGATATGATGTACGATGTAGGTCAGTAAAAATCACACGAAAGCTCCCGTCCCAAACTCTAGACATCGTTAGTGTTCGCACAAGAGCGCTGGCTGTTTATTATTATTTTTAAAGAAGTGCTAGAATACAGTTTTCATTTCATGATAGCGGTTGCATGATGTTTCGCGTGTTGTTCTCGGTGGCTCAGCAAACGTAAGTATTACTCACGCTGCACCGGAAGCAGGTTTAACACTGAGAAACTGCAGCGAGCGAGTTCACAAATAATTAAAGGTATAATAAAATAATGCGTAAAGTTCTAGCTAGTTTTAGCGTTACGCTTCCGTGTGTCCTTTAAAGGCAGGCAAGCAGTTTCTGATTAGACGATTAGCTAGCTAGCTGGATAAAATTTTCAATTACGAAGTTTCGTTACGACTTATACGCCAAAACCAACCAGATGTTCTTCCGCATGCTAGAGTTTGGGATACAGCCAAAGGTTTGTAAAGAACACAGCGTTTAAGACAGAAGTGTATGCCCTGCTTCTCAAGTTCTAAACCGTCCGTGTTTACAGGTACAGCCATGTTCACGTCTCACACCTCCGTCACTGTGCACTGGCCATCAGGACTGCGGGACCGAACTCCACCGTCCATCCTCTGCATTCTGTGCCTCACACCTTCCTCGTCGTCTTCTCCTTCCTCTTCCTCGTCTTCACTCGTTCCTGATTCCGATTCGTAACCGGACGGATCGGGTGCTGCAGCCGAATCGTCTGCGTTATCGTCGTCGTCGACTTCATGTTCCTCCTCCTCCTCCTCCTCCTCAGGAGCGGACCGTCCGACGTGGAGCTGCGCGAACGCCTGGACAAGTTGAGGATTATGATGAAGGTCACGGTCGCCACCCAGCATGACAGGAGGACGGATCGGGGGCGGGGCAAACGCAGCCTGAGAGCGAATCGCTCCACTTGTATCGGCTCCGTCCGCCGAGTTCTCCCTCTCCGATGTTGCGGTTTCTGAATTCAGTGACAAATCTGCGGCTGTGGGATCAGCGAAGCCTGGAGACACTCTGTCTCTCTGTCTCTCTCTCAACGGTCTCTCTGTCCGGACGTCTCTCTCTCTGACATGGCTCTGCGTTACCCCTCCATCTGAACTTACAGCTGAATCCGTGGGTACAGGGACAGGAAATGCCGGGGAAACCGATCCAGATCCGGGAAGGGAATTGGACCCGGATCCTGTAGCGGGTTCTGGATCCAGCCTTAGTCCGGCCACGCCCTTTTTAGGAACGTCTACAGCGTCACGCTTCATTCTCCTGCGCCGGCCGTGCTCGTTGCGTCTGTACTGCACCATGTTCTCCAGGTCGGCCACATACAGGAAGCCGGCGATGAGCATCTCGGCGCTCTTCTTGCCCTCACGGTAAGCCTCCTCCAGCTCGCGGCTAGTGCGCTCGTCATACTGCCACCAACCGTTACGGCCTTCGTAGTACCAGGCGTGGCCGCCTAAGCTCCGCCCTCCCGTAGCGGTGGCCTTCAGCTCTTCCGGAGAAAGCAGAGTAGGACGGTCCAGGAAGTCCTCGGGCACTTCCTGTCTGCACAGGGCACAGCGTTTACTGTGCCAGGACGCACCCTTCACGCACAGGAAGCAGAAGACGTGACCACAGGGAAGGCGCACCGGGTGGACGCAGCTCTGCAGGCATATAGCGCACTCCGGGACAGGAAGTGAAGGGGGAGGAGAGGGGGAGGGGCTTCCACTGCCATCTCTTACCCCACCCACTTTTTTACCTGAGGCCAGCGCGTCCATGGAGTGATCGACCTCTCCACAGCTAGCCATTCTGAGAGAAGAGAGCAAACACATGTCAATTTCACAAACCACACTTGTTATGTTATGGATGTTTTGTTAGAGGTAAATAATCATCATCAGGATGGAAACGTGAACTCAGCATCATCCCAACATGCTGAGTGTTATTCCTTACAAAATCATCTAATGACAATTTCACTTCATAAGTATCGTCCCTCGTTATTACAGTCGGTGCTTTTATCACTTTGTTAATCACTGAGAAATGTAATCAAGAGAATATTTACAAACTACTTATACATCGATTACTTTCATTCTTATAAAATCCTCTTAATCTGGAAACCCTGATGGTGCTTAGTCAGCAAAACTCAAAACCAGACCTTTATATCGTTATACAAATTGTTTATCGTGAAGATGTCGAGTATCGCCCCTTCCTAATGAGCACTTTAACACGATTTAACATGTCTTTAACTATGAGTTAGAACGATGTACAATATGTAGAAAAGCAGGTGATTAAATTCCTCTGGCGTTTCTGTGTTTAATCTTTAATAATGTGTTTCCAGATAGGAGGCACAGAATCACACCCACAAACACAAACAAAGCCTTCCACACAGCGCTTAGCAACACCGCTAACTAGCTATCGAATCAACATTTTTAATCATACTGAGGTCTAATTTGGACTCGTGGAAGAAAACACGAAATAATACCTGGTTTAAGTTATTAGACAGACTCGTGTTTTAGAGAAGTCTACTGCTAATAAATCTAACCTCATTGTTTACAGGCCTTAGCAAGGACAGGTGCTAGCATTAGCTTGCTAACCGCGGCCTTATTTAGGTCACAAAATGTACTTTTGTCCTACAGAGTCACATCTTCCTTATTTTCGGATAAAAGCCAAGTGAATTGTGGTTAACATAATTTATTGTATTGTTAAATATTTTTTATTCCAGGTTTCAGCAAATGCAAAGTTAGTTTATCATCAGCTAGCCTAACCGGCTAAGCTAGCAGAGCTAACTAACCCAGTTTTGCTTTAGATGCCGTTCAATGACTCACCTGTCAAAATTCCCCCAAAACTCGCCCTTCTTTCAAGATTTATTTTTCACTCATCTGCTGTGAACAGAACGACTTTTCATTTTTTTAAACTAAAAAAAAATCGGTAGATAAATAAACAGAAGCTGTTTATAGGAAACCTGCGATGTTTTCAGTCCCACTGACAATTTGATGACGAATCGGTTCCTCATGAACGACTCCTTTAAGTGAATCCGAGGAATCGTTTATTTTTAAAGTAAGTTGTATTCCGTTAGAAATCCTGCCATTAAGCATTTAACATTTAAATGCAGAACTTTTAATTCATATATTATGATTTTTAATAAAAAAAATAATTTGCGTTATTTGTTAACATTGATTTCAGTGTTTGAGGTTGAACATGTGAAAATACAAAATGAAATCCTTGTATAATCGAATTCCAAAACATATCCAATGTCTAATATTAATTCAGGTTTTTCGACATTCACTTGGGTTACTGCTAGCTGTTTTCAAACAATCTAAATGTGTGATTTTAATATAGAATAGTCGCTCTGTGAATCAAATGTACAAGATTCGACTCACTTGTAGGGGTTCAAAAGAATCGACTCAGTGAAGTGATCCACACTGGCAATAACAATGTACTGTAGGTGCTACTGCACGTTCATACTGCGTAGAATAGAACAGAATAAAAATAGATTGCAAAATAAACCGCTGTCAAATTTCATAATTTTAAGCACATTCACAAATGTTTATAATTTTCACTGCTTAAAGCCAGTTATCTAACACGGGCGAACATTAAACACTTTCTGAGAGAGTTATTTTAAAGTCATATTCGTAAATACTTTAAATATTCTGTTAATACGAGACAAATTGACTACAGTTAGGGCATCTGAGGATTTTAAACTATATGCATACTTCAACACTGAATGTTTTAACAGAAAGATAGCAAGCTAACTCATGTCAGCATGGTGAACAAAACGAGGAAAGTTAAAGACATCTATCTATTTAGCTCAAACAAAATAACCGACCCCCTTCCAACTCATCTGGTTGCTATTTGTCTCGCTCTTTAATCATCCGGAAAAAATATCTTTAATTTATTTATTTTATTCTTCTCAGCTGAAGAGGAAAATTTATTTATTTGATTCCATCTTCATCTGAACATTTTATAAATCGAAGAGCTGTGTATACAGGACAATGTACAGTGTATTCGTTATTTTATCCGTGCAGTTACAACATTTAAACAGCAGGGGTCGCGAAAGTGCCGTGTTTAGGGCGTATTGCGCATTCTTCTGACACCATACTCTCGAATCGGAGTTTGTTGTTTTTCTTCGGTAAACATCTGAGTTTAAGGAGCGGGTTTACCGGATGAGAAAACCAAAGGAACTCGTTAAACAGGTAAGAATGAGTATCAACAGGTCCAAATGTACATTAATGAAAACCGGAAACGGAATATGAAGTTTCTTTTGCGAAGTTATACAGAGATTAGAAAGCACAGGGCCGAGTCTCTACTTTAATTTGTTAATGATCTTAATTAATACAAAATATAATAATAATATAGCAGTAGGACTACAGCCAAACCTTCCTCTGGGTTTCTCTCCTGATTCATAAATCTCTCTCTCTCTCGTAATTTCACTTTCTGTCTGTGTTAAGGGAGAATCAGGGCCATGTTCTTCACATGCCGCTTAACAAAGCCAATATAAAATGTCGTGTGTTGGATTTACTAATCGTTATTAATTCAGAAAATAACCTGAGAGCTTGATTAGTAATTTAAGATGCTAAATATTCCATGAAAAATGCAGATATTTCTTTCACAGTGTAGACACTTTAGTTTCACTATGTTGAATATGTACAGTGGCTCTTGGCCATGGGGCGGGGCGCGGAGAAATTGGAAAGGGGCGCAAACTGTTTTCAAGAAATAAACAACGACAGGGTTTCATTTGGGTACTCGGTGTATTTTATTGCTTTTCAAACAGAATGTGCATAAATGGAAAAACTCCCATGTTCTCTCTCTGTATTTTCTTTTTGCTGGGGAGAGGCGGAGCTTAGCCTGCCTTTTATCTAGCCGTCAGTGCAGACCAGTGATCCTTAGCGACTTTTCAGACCCCTTTAGTGACTTTTTTTTTTTTTTGCAAAAAAAAAAAAAAAAAAAAAGCACCTAGCTACTTTTTGGGCAAACTTTAGCAACTTTCCAAATTTCACCAGTACTGTCATGCACACGTGAGGTCTCGCATTCCCGCTACACTCACACCTCTCTCTGCGTCTGCGGACTACGTTTACGTTTACATGGACAGCGGTAATCTAATTATTGACTTTACTCTGAGTAAGATAATATTGTGATTAAGGTGTTTACTTCGAGTCGCTTTTAGAGTACTCCTTTCATGTACTCCGTTTTACATGTTATAGAACATAATTAGATTAACGGCACATCGTCTATATAGTAGCCGAGATACATGTATTTTTCCCCACTACAGGCCTATAGTAGGCAAGTATGCGGATTGGGACGCAGCAGTACTCTCTTGTTCGCCAAAATGTTGAGGACTGCTGTGTGTGATTGTGTCCTGTCGCAAAATGCAGTGAAAACTCTCACACGACGTTAATAATGTGATTAAGGTGTTTATCGACGTGTATTACAGACATGTAATGCGACTAAAACAGGAGTACTCCACATGTCTTAATTTCATTAGTGTTTACTTCGAGTATGACCTTAATCAGATTAAGGTAATTTAAAATTGCTGTTTACATGGTAGTTTCTTAACTACAGTATTGTCTTAATCGGGTTAATAGTGGATTATTCTTGTCCATGTAAACGTACTGACTGCGTCTGCTCGGTTCAGTGAGAGGCTGAGAACCGGAGCAGAACATCCCGGTGATCACACGGCAGTAAAAAAAAGCAAGCGCAGGTGTAGCACTTGTATGCTCTGATACAGCTTTATTGAGCTACTGGACCAGTTCTAGGCTCGGATGGAGTGGGGTAACGGTGAAAAAATTAGACCAGAGACCAGGTACTTTAAATACAAAACCCGGCAATTTACTGAAGGCAATACAAAACAAAGACAATACAGTCAAACCACGGATTGCGAGCATAATTCGTTCCTGAAACGTGCTCGTAATCCAAAGCACTCGTATATCAAAGTGAATTTCCCCATAAGAAATAATGGAAACTCAGATGATTCGTTCCAAAACCCAAAAATATTCATAAACATAACGATTAACACAAAATACCATTTTATATTTTTATTATTTAAATTTAATATAAATAATTGAATTTATTAATTATTGTGTAGGACGACTTTCACTGTTACTAATGGAATCACTGCTATCTGTTGGCTCGCTGGAATCTTTTTCTTTTTGTATGATGTCACTGGATAGGTTCCTTGTTAACACTTGCTTTTGCCTCCTTTTAAGGATTTCACGGAAATGTGACATTGCATTGTCGTCAAACAGATTCAGTGCTTGCACTGCTACAGTCTAACGCGGGTGGTCCTTTTCTGCAAAATTTTGCACTATTTCCCACATTTTACACACCTCCCTGATCTCATTTGAAGTGAGGGATTTCTCCGTCTTTTTCTCCTCCCTGATCCATGGGCTGGAGTAATGGAGTGGTGTTGGGAGGAAGGAACTTTAATGAACTGAAATTCCTCCAGTATGTCATCCTCAAGGTCTGGAGGAGGAGCAGGGGCATTATCCATAACCAGCAAGACTTTGAGTGGAAAAAGGAAAAAGTTCTAAAAGGTATTTCTTCACTGCAGGACCATAGACCTCGTTGATCCACTCAACGAACAAGATACGAGTGACCCAAGCCTTGCTGTTGGACCTCCACATAACGTTTAACTGGCTTTTCTGCACCTTGCATTTCTTGAAGGCTCGTGGATTCTCAGAATGATACACGAGCAGGGGCTTGACTTTGAAATCGCTGCTTGCATTAGCACAAAACATGAGGATGAGACGGTCTTTCATGGGCTTGTGACCGGGCGTTGCATTCTCTTCTGCTGTAATGTAGATCCTCTTTGGCATCTTTTCCCAAAAAAGCCCCAGTGTCATTGCAGTTAAAAACTTGTTGCGGCAGGTAACACTCGTAAACCATAAGCTTCTGGAACTCGGCAACGGAAAGAAAAAGAAAAAAAAAAAGCAGCGTATACGTACTACTCGTATTGCAAGACCTATTTCGTATATCAAGTTAAAATTTATTTTAAAATTTTGCTCGTCTTGCAAAACACTCGCAAACCAAGTTATTCGCAATCCAAGGTTTGTACATTAAACAGACATCAGAACCAATGAACAGTCCTGCAAGTAGCAAAAGGGAGGTAGAACCCACTTTAATCCTTTTTTTCCTCTTTCCCTTTCCTTCACCTAGGTCACAAATAATTTGGTTATCTAGCTTATTTTATTAGATTAGACCGGTCTAAGTATTTTATTTTAGGTTAATAGGGTGTGCCTATTTTCTCTTTTTTATCCCTTAAGTTAACTCTTATTCCTTTCCTTACAGGTGAGAAAACATTTGTCGTTTCCAAATCAAAGTCAATTCAAGTAAAACACTCTTAAACCTTCATAAATTATATTAAATCATAATATTCACAATGATGAAACAGAATGCAATGTGAAGTAACACGTCAGATCCAATTCAAGTTCAGTTTCACTTATACCATCAAATTCAATTAAGGTCAGTACATTTCAGTTCAGTTCAGTTCCAAGGGAAAAAATTAGTCCCAACACTCCTACTGCTCTGGCAGCCAGTTTACCGGAGTCCCATCGTACACAGCAGATCCTCTCTGGCACGAAGAAGCCGAGTTGTGTCTAGAAACTTTGTCCATGGGTTTGGCTTGCCATCTTGTATCCCGTGTCTGTGTGCGTAGTCCCCACATGCGGCAGACCAAAGTCCAATTTCAAACAGCAACATAAACAACAACAACAACAAAAAAAAAAACCTGACCTGTATAACAGGTCATAAAAGAAATAAATTATTCTAACCACATGAATAAAGCAAATACCCCTTTACAATTTCTGTGAAACGTAACATTGCTGCTACATTACTGTACATGTTTAACTAAGCCTCAGAATAGCGACAGAGAAGTACCCCTCTCCAGCCGTCAGGCCGACAACATCTTTTTCCTTTACATAAGCTAAAACTCACATTTAGTGAACTTAACACAATATAAATTCACACTTTGCTTCTTTAACTAACTCAAAGTTATTACTGGTAAATAGTGTTTGCGGCTTTCACCAGAGTTACATCGTTAGCTCTTTGCTAGCGTTTACAGCATTCACAACACTTCAAGTCAAAGGGGTTGAAACTCACCAAAAACGTTGTGGTTTTCTTGTATTTAATCTTCGCAAATGCCCAAGCAGGTAAGTATTGTTTTTGAACTTCTAAATCAACTCTTCACAAAAGCTTTTAACTTTTTAGTTTGTTAGTCTGTCTGCTTCTGCTCTCTGCTCAGTGCTGCTTCAAAATGGGCCAACGAGTCTCTTAAAGGGGAGGCGTTACCACAGTTCCTTACAGCCATACTTCTATTTGTTTACATTAAATTACTGTCAAACTGTTTTTAACCGTTCTTAATTGCTTCTTATATGTATGCATTTTAACTGATTAGCTTATTTATGCATTTTATTAATTATTTATTGGTGATAATTCAACGTGGGTTACACAGGTGTCCCACTGCTTAATTTAACGATGTCATGGATGGATAACGAGACGCGCCCTTCCTCCCAGTTTACATCATTCTTATGCGAATGTTTTCAGAACACAAGACGAATATAATGCAACATAGAACACGTTGTTACAGACTAATTCTCTTGTTCAAAATAGCTATAGTGTTCAGAAACATTTTTGATCATTCATGATCCATACCTGTCCGTTACTTTTATAAAAGTTATAAAAGTAATTTTTTTTTGAAAAACCTTAAGTTATGAAAAGTAATTTAAAAAGTATAAAAACACAAAAGCAAAAAAAATATCTATCTATCAAAAACAGATTATAGATTAGGTTATATATTGATAGATTTTATATAGAATAGATAATTATTACCTGGTCTCCTCCAATATGGGTGGGGGGCATGCCACATGATAGGGGAGGCTTGGGGGGGGCTTTAGTTACAAAAGGTTGAGAACCTCTGATGTATAAGATTATGTGAAACAATGGTGCAGTGGGGATGGGGAGCTCTGTTGGAGCAAGGGTACTGCTTTTGTCTTACATTTATTGGTTTCTGTTGTTGTTGTTGTTATTATTATTGTTGTTATCAGTTGTATTGTGAAAATAACAATAAAAAGACTTTGATATAAAAAAAACAAAACAACAACAACTATGTGGCTACAGTGTGGCCTGGAGATATGATTAGGGTATTAATTAAAAATCATATAAAATCTTCAATAGTCCAATCCAGCTAACTCTAATTGTTTATTTCTTTATTTATATATATTACCACATTTCTGTATTTCTTTATTCAGTTTATATTTATTTTTGAAAGCTCTACATAAGCTGTTGTTTTATGTCTGCATTTATATATCGCTGAAGTTATTTATTTCCAAAAAAAATTTTGTTTGAATTTTTTATTCATTTTTTGGCATTATGTATTATATAATAAACTATATAATAATGTTGTCCATCTCTATCTAAATATAACATCATAAGTAATTCCTTGCTGTGTGTGTGTGTGTGTGTGTTTGCAGGGTTTCCATTCTAAATCGTAGGGAAAGACATCCAAAATGAGTTCCTCCACTCAGCTGGACTCGGAGAATTCTGAAAGGTAAAACTCATGATATCGATCTTCATTGTTCTTGTGGAGAAATTGTTTAGAAATTATATTTTGACATACCAGCTCTGTTTGCTTTGGGATTTTGTCTCTGTCATTCTTTGCTTCTCGAATACTTATTTTATATATGAAAAGCAAACATATGCTGCATATGCTCATATTCACCAGTTCACTCTGGGATACAGGAAAGTGTATAAAGTTGGAGATGGTGACATGTGTGTAAAGAATGCCATGACTAATGGATAGATTACACTGATAAAGCTGTAGCTACAATAAGGAAATGAACAGAAACAAGAAATCATATGAAATAATTTGTAAAATAGAAATTAAATAAAAACAAAGTTAATAGCTACGTATCAGTCACAGTTGATCTGCTTGTAAACTTAGTAAAATCCTAAGGTTTAGCATTAAAATGAACTGTTCTGTATCTGGATACAAAAGGTGACATTTAATCATATAACAATGAAACACACACGCAAACAAGTTTAAAACGTTTTGGAGATTTGAGTAAGAGTTTGTGTAGACGTCTCTGTAGCTGAAAACATTATAGAAAAACAGCAGAACTCTTCCTATTGCTGGAGAGCTTTTGGTTGAGTAAATTGATGTAAAACAATAATAGTGAACACACAAAGCAACGTTAGATTCACAATGAAAGATAAAAACTGTATCATTGTAATTTTTTAGAAAGAGTTCAGAGTCACTAGAACCCAGCTGTATGTCCATGAAGAGTGATCGGTCAATGCACGAGCCCTTAAAATTCAGAGACGAACAAAGTTCTGCTGAACTCAAGTAAGTATGCTGTAGATCATGTGACCATCATTGAAAAGAGGTAAATATAGATTCCAGGCGAAATGAAACTCCTTTTTTACACTACACCTTCCATCTAGATGTTTTTGTCTGACACAGGAAGAGATCAGTCACCAGAACCCAGCTGTGTGTCCATGAAGAGTGATCGGTCAATGCACGAGCCCTTAAAATTCAGAGAGGAACAAAGTTCTACTGAGCTCGGGTAAGTATGCTGTAGGTCATGTGTTACATTGTCAACAATAAAAATAATTATTTGTATTTAATCAATAACTAATAATAGTGTGTATTTATGTGTGTGTGTATATTTTATATATATATATATATATATATATATATATATATATATATATATATATATATATATATATATGTATGTATGTATGTATGTATGTATGTATGTATATAAAAAATCTGATAAATTAATGACTATTATTTGCCTTTATGATGACGTAAAACATTAATGGAACATATAACAGAAAATCCTGGAGAGGGAGAGTAAATATAGTTGAATAATAATAAATAAATAAATAATATGAGAGATTAATGAGTTAAAAACATTTAGATACATAAAGGTCTCTGTAGATGTCATGGTGTTGTGGATATTTATCTCATCAAAAGAGAAGATTCACTCAATAAGCTAAACTGTGAATGAACATAGAGGACATAGAGGTGACATGGCTTGTTGGGCCACTGAGAATTCAGGGATATGGATTTGCAGATGTTCAATGTGTTGGTTGTGATGTGGTTCACTAAGGATTCTGGAAGCTGAAGTTTGAGATGTTAAACTTATGCTGCAACTGCTCATAATAATAATAATAATAATAATAATAATAATAATAATAATAATAATATTCTTATTATTATTATTAATTCATTGATGGTATAAGACATGAAAACAATAACTTCTATAAACATGTTTATCTACAGTGTCCAAAAGAGTAGAGCAGACAGAAAAAAGCAAAGTTGAAGTCTGTATTCAAGGTATGTGTTTATTGTGGTTTATTAATTACTATTTATAATGTATATTTGAAAGTGAATAAAAACAAAATACTGGAATATTATTGTCTCAGATTTTGCTTTAACTCTACATTCAGCATTATATAGTGCTGAAGCTTTAAGATGTAGTTCAGGAACATGATTATTACACTCCCTCTGAACTACTGAATTTTCTTGATTATTCATCAGGAGTTGTTTCACAGTGACTGGTCACATAAACAGATAACACATTACTCTAATTAACATTAACACATGAACTAAATTCTGTAGATTAAAGTAAGATTTCTTAACTTATTGAATGTTATTAATACATTTTAACATTGACCGAATTCTAAAAAAAACCTCCTGTTAGTCTCACATTCGCTCACCACAAACATAAGTATATATATATATATATATATATATATATATATATATATATATATATACACTAAAAAAATATTATATATATATATACAAAAAAATATTATATATATATATATATATATATATATATATACACACAAAAAATTTATATATATATATATATACAAAAAATATTATATATATACACACAAAAAAATATTATATATATATATATATATACACAAAAAAATATTATATATATATATATATATATATATATATATATATATATATATATATATATATATATATATATAAAAAATACTTTTTTGTCAACTCATCTTCATTTAAATTATTCAACAGCGTACTGGCCCTTTTAATTTAGCGTAAACAGCGTGGCAGCAGCGCACGAGTAGCCCGGGGCGGGGTGGGGGACTAGACTCCATGTCAAAACTCCCGTTTCCGCTCACTGCTGCTCACTTCCGGTGTAAAATCTTAGCAGTGCAGAGATTACAAACTGCATTTTTGTTATCATTCCACACAAGACACATCATCTTTACACACAGCACGAAATCGATGTGTTTTCCTGACCTTTTTTTATTGACAGGATATAATCGGCCCTGATCATCGGATATTTTTAAACTATCTGCCGATAGCAGGAAAAATGGCCTTTATCGGCCGATACATTGGTGCATCTCTAGATATAATTCAATAATAATATCAATGCAGTATTTTAAAAGAAAGCTGATTAATTACTATGACAGCTGTTTGTACCTGGAGGCTGTTCAGTGTACAGAAAATTATTTTGAATAAATCAGTCCACTCTTCTGTTTTTTTTTTTGTTTTGTTTTTTTTTTACAGAAAAAAAAAAATCCACATTGAATGAGAAAAAAAAATTTCATAAGAACTTAGAGTACATTTTTCCTTATATCGTTTATTTCCCTCATGGAGGTTTAAGAAAGTGAATATTAAATATATTTTGGTTCTGACTGTTTGAGAATTTTGCTTTGTGTATTTACAATCACATGGATCTGATATAATTCTCTCCCAGGCCGTGGGGGTGTAATCTGACAGCGGAAAGCTGTAAAGTTCTGTCCTCAGTTCTCAGCTCAAACTCCTCCAGACTGAGAGAACTGGACCTGAGTGGAAATAAACTGCAGGATTCAGGAGTGAAGCTGCTCTCTGCTGGACTGGAGAATCCACACTGTACACTGGAGATACTGAGGTACGCACACACACCAAAATAACAGAAATTACAAAAGAAACTCTACCTCCTTAAAAAAGGGTATTTATTTGCATATAATATAAAAAAATACCTTGTGTGTGTGTTTATCTTGAGCTGTAACCGTGAGATTTCCTCCTTTCTCTCTACAGGCTGGAACGTTGCGGTATTACAGGTGAAGGCTGTGCTGCTCTGGTTTCAGCTCTGAGGTCAATCTCCTCATCACACCTGAGAGAACTGAATCTGAAACACAATAATCCAGGAGAATCAGGAGTGAAGCTGCTCTCTGATCTACTGAAGGATCCACACTGTAAACTGGAGACACTACAATGAGTTACTGAGATTCTGTAATTTCACACTGTAACTTACAGATCTCAGAGAATCCTGAAACACAACCCCAGATTCAGTACTTTTAATGATCGCATTGGTGAAACACAGAAAGGCACGAATATACAAGCAAAGGACAAATACAAAGAGAAGTCAAGGGAATAGGTCAAAACACAGGAATAGTCAAGTGGCTTTTATTGCCATTTCAACCATATTTAGCTGGTACAGTACACAGTGAAACAAAACAATGTTCCTCCAGGACCATGGTGCTGAACAACACAGAACTATGTGAGACTGCACAGAACTGAATCGTTTGTGTGAGGGGTGGTGGCTTTGCAGTTGTAGCGTGTGGTGTAAAAGCCCTTTATGTGTGTGTGGCACACACCAGAAGTAAAATATTAACTGTACAACCTCACACAGTTCACACTTCTGTTATAAATACCATTGTCATAAATACCACTGATTGATATGGGAGTGTGTTGGTGTTCACACCACTAAGTTATTGCATCTGGTGTCATTCTATTTTTGCCATGTGCTTGTTTTATTTAATTACACTGAATATTTCAATAAGTTTCTACTGTTGGTGTGATAAGTGTAACATTAATTTCTGATCATTTTGCTCTATTCACAGTAAATAAATCTACAAGGTAATGGATGCTTATTGGTCTAACCTGAGATATCAAGATATCAGATGATGTAATCAGCTGCAGTCTCCACTTTACTGAGGAGCTACATGAATCCAAACTGAAGAAACCAGGTGATGATGTGACTGCTCTTACCCAAGACACAACCTGCTCTGAAAATATTTTCTGGAAACTTTAATCTATCAATCACAGAAGAATGACTTCTTTCAGAGAAAGGAACTGGACTCTTGTTATTTTCCTTAAAGGAGACACTAGAACTAATCTAGCCAGATACAGATGATTTTGCTCTGTAAAATCATTCAACAGACATGTTCACAAGTCCCTGAGGTCCAAGTCAAGTCACAAGTCATAAGTGCGACTTGAGTCCAGGTGGTAGACTTGAGTTTCCATCTCTGTAATTCAATGGCACTTTATTATTCTGCTGATAACATGATCAGGGTTAAAGATTTTCTGTGTGGTGCATTTTGACAAATTAAGGCTAACTGCAATCTTAAACGACAGCGGCTGGTCTGTTCAGGTTTAAGTTAAATGCTGTGATCAGATATCTTTGAATGGCCAGTTAATGGTATTAATAAAACAAATTGTGTGACCTTCAATAAATACAAAATGTCTGATTATTTGGTGCAATTTGAAGAGCACCACTAGCTGTGGTTGTGTTGTAACTCACCCTAGATATACACTCAGCATCTACTTTATTAGGAACACCTGTACAAATGCCGTGTAGGAACTAAGGCTATCATGGGCACAGACTCATCCAAACGGAACAGCTGAAGATTAGAAAAATAAATCACCTGATCTTTTTCCAGTCTTCAGCTGTCGAGTTTCAGTGAGTCTGTTCCCATGATCACCTCAGGTTCTTGCTCTAGGCTGACAGGAGTGGAACCTGCTGTTGTAGCCCATCTGATTCAAGAGATGATGTGTTGTGTGTTCTGCGATGCTTTTCTGCCCACCACAGTTGTACAGAGTGCTTATGAGTTACTATAGACTTCCTGTCAAAAAACAGTGACTCATCGAGAGTCAGAGCCCTGAAGCATGGGAATCACCAAGATTCAGACCTTTTGTCTCTTTTCAGTCCTGTTTTTACGGTTTTACATCTGTATTTAACATATTTAAATGATGAATCCTGTAAACTATTGTGTCTATTAAAAAACAACAACAACAAAAAACAATGTTTAAATATTTGAGATAATTACAGTGACCAAAGTTGGAGCACATACAGCACACACTTCTGTTTTGTGTTGTAATCTTTTACTATTATCCAGTTCGCTATTCTGAGAGGAATTTTAATTCATATTCATAAAATTATTTTCACTGCTAATGCAAAACTAGCAAACACGATAATTCTGGCCTTTATTTAAATGTTTAAAATATTCAGTGCTAATCATAACCAGCTAATATGAGATAAACTGACCAGACTTCTGAGAGGATTTGTAAACAACATTCATAATATTTTAAAACAAGCTTTTAAAGTTAAAAGAGATCAGAATAAATTTTAATGGCAGAAAGAAATCCAGTCACGGATACAACTTCATTATCATCTATGTTATCTACAAAAATGTTTTATTTCAATCCAACAAATTGTATTTGTTTTTATTCATATGTAAAATGCCCTGCTCTGTAAAACAACAAAAAACTTTAAAGCACAGTTTAGGTTGCTAATGCTAGCCAGCTAGCTAACGTGAGGTAATTTGACAGGATTTCAGATTAGATTTATTATGTACGTCATTTTCTTACTTGCACTTTCATACTTCGTATTATAAAACATCAAATTTAAAGGAAGGTATGGTGGCAACATAACACTTTACCAAATTAACAACCTAGTTATTCAGTCAGCTTACCTCCATCTTCCTCCTGAGGTAACTGCACCGACTGAACACTGAGGCGATCTGACAGAGTCTCGATTCACCGGCACCAGTCATGTGGGAATGGACTCTAAAGCTTTGGAGGCGGTTTACTTCCTCTCACAGAAGAAGTAAAGTGAGAAAGTAGGAAATTCCACTTTCACATAGTGTTTTAGTGTCTGAAAGAATAAGAAATGTACAAAATTTATACCAACACTGGAGGAAAATTTATTTATTTTTCATGTTCAGCTGAATGTTAGATTGAGTAAAATGTATGCAGGAGCTCTAAATGTATGAACTGTTTGTTTGATGTTTTTTCTGTGCAATTACAGTTATTTGACCAGCAGATGTCGCTCTGTCGTTGTGCTCTGTATAGCGCGTTTGGAACTATTTTCTGAAACAATTTATCGGTTCAGAGTTTGAGAATGATTCCTGATTTTTGAAGAGTTTGCCGTTCTTTCTCTGAATTACCATTAGATTAAGGACCGAGTTTGATGGATAATAATACGCTATTCTATCAGTCGTTACCTGTTTAAAGGTGTAGTTAAACAGGTGAGAATGGGGATCTGCACATGATGACAGAGACCCGCAGTCAACTTACTGATTTTTAACTGACTGGACCATAAAGCAATTTCATTTTACTTTTTAAACAATATTTTAATGCAGTATTTGTATTAGTTGTCCACGTGATTGGATATTTACTGTTACTGAGGGAAAAATTTGTATAAGAACATTTATTTTCTTATTGTGGTTTATATTAACGTCCAAATGTCTGTGACTACAAAATGTATAGTCCTTGAGAAAGTGATTCAAACTTGCAGACTATTTTGCGAAGTAAAATGAGAGCATAATAATGGTCAGAGCCTGTTATAATTAGAGAATTAACAAAATTCATAACAGAAATCACGTGGATAAACCTGTGTTGTTTGCAATTGTTTGATATCCATGAGAGCAGAGTATTTGTTGTTTTTTTTTAACAAAAGATCAAAAGGTTAAACAATTAACACAAATTCACGGTCTTCTTTGATCATATTTACCAAGGGTGCCAATATTTGTGGAGGGCACTGTAGATAGTTCAACTTGTAACCTAGTAAAAGCGACTTATCAAAGCAATGCTTGTTATAGTACTCAATTATCAAGCCAGAGTGACACACAAAGCATGTTATGGTCAGGCCACATTAAGGGCTGTATAATGAAATACTCAAGAGCTCTCGCTGCAAAATTCAGAGCTCTAAATACCAGGAATTTCAGCCAAATCTGTATAAGTTGAAATTAGCCAAAAATCAGTCTTAAAGAGACCTGTCAAGAGACCTAAAGCCCAGGACGAAGCATGAGACAAAGAGTGGGAGTAATCAAGAGTTATACCTGTAAACTCTGTGCAAATGTAAGAATCAGACAACTACATATTAAAGACCTCTGAAGACTGGCGCTAACCAAGATTCAGACCTCCTGTTTCTTTTCAGGCCTGTTTTCTCCTTGTCTCTCTTCTCTATGGACCAGCCTGGTGGGAAAAATAATATAGGTAGTTAATATTAACAGTTAACAGGCAACATATAGTTAGAAAGATGAAAAAAGCTAACTAGTTAACAAGCTTCTGAGAAGAATTTTAAGCTGTATTAATACATGTTTATTTTCACTGCTAATGCAAAACTAGCTTACATTACATTCATTTCTGAAAGAAAGGCCGTGTTTATATATAAATGTTTAAAATAGTGAGTGCTAACCGTGACCAGCTAATATAAGTTACTATAACCAGATTTCATATTTTAAAGCAAGTTTTAAAAGTTAAAACTGACGAGAATAAAGTTTAGTGACAGAAAAAACGACACAATATAAGTTCATAATTTGATTTCTAAATAAGCATTTTATTCTGTCTTTTTAATCGCACAAATTATATTGTATTCGTTTTTAGCTCATTTGTAATTAATTAATTAATTAATTTTTAAAACTGCTTTGCTCTGTAAATCGCAACAATCAGTTTAAAGGACGCTAACGCTAGCTAGCTAGTTAACCTGAGGTAACTTGACAGGATTTCAGAGAACATTTATATTTTAAGACATACTTTCAGATTTAATATTATAAAACATAAAAGTTAAGTCAAACTATAGTCGTAATATGCAAAATTAACTTAGTTATAAGCTAGTTATTCAGTCATCTACCATGCTACCTCCATCTCTCGTCTTGAGGTAATTTCACCGATTGAAAACTATGGGGTTCCAGAAGAGTCGACTCTCTGATACCACTCATTCAGGAATCGAGAGTCGATTAAAGCTTTAGACTCGCTTTGATTCTCCTCAAGTTCGTGCACAGTCGACGCGGAAGGGACAAAATAGGAAATTCCGATGTCTTCTGGTATTTTCTCACACAGACAATGCATACAGCTCGAAATTTTACATTTGCTTCCAAGAATATAATATATAATATTATAAAAAAATATTTTAAAAACTGTCATAAATGCTAAAACAACACAAAAAGCCTATGTTTTATCTTGGAGTTAGACAGCCAATTTGAAGCAAATATTCAGAGGCTTATAATGAACATATTATTTGCTATTCATGATAATTTGCATATAAGAACGTATTACATGAACACACGTAGAAAAGAAAAAATCAGAACAGAATACAGCTTTTTCAGAATAGAAAATATAGATTCTAACTTATTTCTTGTTGAAAGAAGTATTTGGTCACAGCATCACAAACTATATATTTACAAAATTCCGTAATTTCTATCACTGGCAAAAAGAAGCAATGGAAGGAATGAGTTTTTGGGAACAGTGGTGATATGTATTGTATTTGGTTTTTAAGGAATAAATGGTGATCTGTATTTGGTCTTTTTGGAACAATGCTGATTTGTGATTGCACTTTTGGGAACAATGCTGATTTGTGATTCGACTTTTGGGAACAATGCTGATTTGTGATTGGACTTTTGGGAACAATGTTGATTTGTGATGAAACTGGAGAGCTGTATGGAGAGCAGGATAGTCCCTAATATCTGTTCAAAAAGGTTCTCGATTTATAGTTAGACTCTTTTTTGTAATGGTCACTAAAGGGGTCTAAAAAGCTGCCAATAGTTTGCTATGATTGAACACAGTAGGTTAACACATGTAGGACTCTGTTTTATTTATTTATTCTTGAAATTAATCATTTATATTTTTACCTGGCATCTTTTACCAGTGTTACATCTTTTACCTCTGTGCTGATAAACAAAAACAGCTAAGATGAAAAGTCTATGTTAAATAAACGTAATAAAATTATTTTATAAAACAAAATAATTTTTTTGTTGTTTTTTAAATCAGGGGCTTTTTGGCCCTGCAGAAGATCTCAGCTTAGTCTGAATAGCTACCAAAATACATGTTAAGCTGGTCAAGGTGGTAGACCTTTACCAGATATTAAGTGCTGGTAGATGCAAAAACAAATTCTGAATTATCACTACTATTGCTACATTGATTAAAAAAAAACAACTGTGAGACAATTAGAAATTCTTAAACATTTATTGATCAGTTTATTCAAGTAATAAGGAAAATATCTAAACAGCTGTTGAAGATGATCTATCAGCTCTGCCTGCATTTTTGGTCTAAAGAGGAGTTACAATTTATATTTCTTACTGTGAAATGTGTAGCCTTCCAAAGGAGTAGGACATACAGTAGTCAGGATCATTTCAGTGGCCATTTGAATTGAGTGGACTTATATAAGGATTTGAATCCCACATGGCTCCCAATAAGAATTATCAAGCACTACAAGAGGGCATGGATTTCATTATTCATGGCCTGTGTTTTAGCATAGTTGTAAAGGGAACAGAGGGATGTTTGAGACAGATGGTGTCAGTATGATGGTTAATGAACCGCCTGTGGAGTGCAAAAAAAAAAGTGAATTGACCTGCAGCGAGCGCACAAATGTATGCACGACTGGAGGTAATGTCAACACTGTGAAAAAGGCATGCACTGTTTTTATGTTCGGTTGAAAAGTCAGATGGGTCAGTGCACAGTGTCGACCACTACATGTTAAAGTCCTTCTGACTGATCAGTAGTTTGTGTGTGTGTGTGTGTGTGTGTGTGTGTGTGTGTGTGTGTGTGTGTGTGTGTGTGTGCATGCGTGTGTCTGTGTGTGGAGAAGTGTGGAATCACCACTCATCCGATCCAGCTTTTATCCCTCTATTCATAGTCTTAGTGTGAGAGTGTGGTGAGTGAGCGTGAGTTATTTTTACTGTTGGAGATTCAAACAGCGATATGCCATTTGGAACATGCTGACCATCATCATTACACACACACACACACACACACACACACACACACACACACACACGTTTTTCCTCTTTCTGTCCATTCTTGTACTCTCTGTCTCTCTCTGTCTGTGTCCTTTTATCTTGAAACACACACACACACACACACACACACACACACACACACACACACACACACACACACACAGAGTTGGTTTCATTAAAATAAAATAAAAAATGAAATGTAATCTGGATTGTTTCCTGTAAAGGACCAATAATGGTGAGGGGAAAAAACGCCTAAAGATTTAATTTTTTTTCATTTGAACTGAATTCAAATTTAGTTCAAACGTTAACTTGTTTTTTTTTATTTCTTTCCCATTGCCTTGCTCTCTGTCTGTCTCTCTCTCTCTGTTTCTCTGTCTGTCTTTTTCTTTCCCTCTCTATCTTTGTGTGTTTCAGATAAAAAGGGAGTGATTGGGTGAAGAAGTAAAGTGAGTGAGAAAAGGAGGGTGGGAGTGATTATGGGAGAGAGTGATGGAAGAATGGAGGTAAAGGCATGATGAATGAGGGAGTGATGGATTGGGAAAATGAAGGATTGAGGGACTTGTGGAGTGTTGAGGAATTGATAGAACGAACAATGGATTGAGGGAGATTAATAGAGTGAAGCGTGATGAGGTGAAGAGTGAAGAGGTGAAGCCATCATGAGGGGGTGAGGGAGTGACGGATTGGGGCTGAGTGATGGAGTGAGGTATGGAGCGAATTGAGTAAAGGAGGGATGGGAAGAGTGATAAAGTGTTTAAGGAGTGAAAAGAGTTATTGTGTGAGGAAGAGTCATAAAGGACAGCACTGACTGATTATGGAATTGAGGGAGTGATAGAATGACGGAGTAACGAGTGTGAAAAAGAGTGAGGGAGTGAGGTATGATGGAATGAAGAAGGGATGGAATGAGGGAGTAACAGTAAGGGATAGTGGAGTGAAGGAGAGTGAAGGTGTGAATATTGATACGGTGATGATGGAGTGATGAACTGAAGGAGTGATGAAGTGGAGTGATGGATTGACAGAGAGTGATGGAGTGAAAGAGTGATCGAATAGTGATGTAAAGATGATGGAAGATGAATAAGAATGAAAGTGGGAGTGATGGAACAAAAGAATAACAAAGTGGTAAAAGTAAAAATGTGAGTGATGGGGTGACCAAGTGAGAGAGTGAAAGGGTGATGGAGTGAAGAAGAGAGGGAGTGACGGAGTGAAAGAGAGAGTGATGAATAACGAGGTGAGACAGGGGAGATATTGTTGAACGCAGTGTAATTACACATCGTTAGAGGAGTGACGGTCTTCGTTCCCTCTGAGACGCTCAGAAGATCGATGGCTACCTGACTTTAATACTAACGAAGCTCATCTCGTTAAATGTATTAATTACAGCGTTTATGGGGACCATTTATCAGGCGAACAGGGAACGTCTGCACAGTGAGAGAGAGAGAGAGAGAGTAAAGCTGTGTAACTACAACGTGATGTTTCTGGAGTCTAACAGAGTTTAACCTCTGGACATTTTGGTTATAAAAACAGATGCTACATTAAATTTGGTGTTTGTTAGTTGTTGTTTTTTTTAATGAAAAGATTCCATATGAATGACCAGCTCCTGCAGCATTTACTACTTTGAAAGTAATTTTTTTTTTCATTTCGCCCGATGGTTGTTTTTAGAATATGTGATGCAATGTCGACGCAACCCATTGATTTTTGGGTGGCAGTTGACGCTAACGACAATTACAGCGCAATTTTATTCATACTGTATCATTTCTGAGTAAGTTACAGTGTGAGAAATGTTGATATTTCACACAATTTCTTTCTTGTTTCTCGTTGTGTCTGTTCAAAAGATGATTCTTTTATGTAAAAATCCCCAGCTTATCTTCCTTTCCTCTTTGTGAAGGTTTTTATAAACAATACTACATACAAATACAGCTACAGAAGCTGTTCATATTTTATTTAAGGTATTAGACTATTTTTATTATGCTGAACTGCAGTATTGATTCATTCCACTTCACAGAAATGTGCTAGTTATTGCTAAAGGAGGAGGAGAGAGAGGGAGAGAGAGAGAGAGAGGTACATTTAAGGTTATAATGATTTTTTGCTCAGTGATGATGGTATATTGGAAACAGTGCTTTAGATTTCAGCAGTGCGTCACTTCGACCTCAGCAGTTGATTTATACTTCTGTGTCTATGAATCTGTGATGCATAAACGTTTACATAAGCCTTGGGCAACATGCAGTACATGCATATGATGTGAGCATGTGCCCTAGAGGGCAGTGTCACAAATGAAAATGAATCAGGAAAAGTGGAGAATACTATGTTGTTTCTCTGTAATAGAGAGAATTGGGAGAAGAATGAAAGAACTGGATGCGACATTTTCCTGTTACCACCCTGAAGTGGATTATTTTCCAGTAACAGCATGTCTCTGAGTGTTTTATTCTTTTTATACCACACAGCAATTTGTCAATGATTTCAATTTATTATCTCTTAAAGAATGACACCATGTATATTTAAATGCCTTAAGCACTTTCCTCTGCATCTTCTGTAAATCAGATCTGATTCTGTCCTTGTTAGCTGATCATACTCTGCACCACCTGGCCTGTTTTATTTTATGGTCATTGCGTCCAGTTCTCATTATCCTTTTCTGCTGATTAGTAGCACCTGTTCCTTGTTTTTCCAATTTCCATATTTGGTCACGGCTTCATGTTCTCGTTAACTCCCACTCTTCATCGTCATTAGCTCTCTCTGGTGGTCTTTGTTGCCTAACTAAGCTCTGCAAATTTCTATATTCTCTGCTTAATTTCCATATGGTTTCTGTGATGTAAATCCGTAATACAAGCTTGTTTAATCCCTGCGTGCAAATCCTCATTTCCCGAAATCATTTTTACTAAGTAATTGTAGGTCGCTGTTACAATTTGTCCTTTTATTGAAGGTGTGTGTGTGTGTGTGTGTGTGTGTGTGTGTGTGTGTGTGTGTGTGTGTGTGTGTGTGTGTGTGTGTGTAAACCCCTCTGCTGAAATACAGCATTGATCAAGTGCAGCAGGCCACATAAAGGATTTATCCCCTCGTATTAACAGTCCGTTTCACAGCACAGCATCTGATATTAAAAGGAAAGACAAGAAAGGAATAGAGCAAGAGATAAAGAGAGAAAGGGATACCTTTATAAATTCCTTTATTAGATCATTTATTTATAAGTAGAATAATTTTTAAATGACACATACATACATACATACATACATACAAATACAAAAAAACTGGTTTCTCTGTCTGAAATCATTTTTTAAAATCTTTTCATTTTTGAAAGCAGGCACATTCTTAGTATTTTGTTAAAAATTAAACTCTTTTCTCATACCGGATTTCACCAACGGTTTAAACAAGCTGAACACATTGATGTCCATGCCTTTAAGATTTATCCTGCAGGATTCACAACCCATGAAACTCATCGGCTTTCATTTAACCCCTCTGAGCCTTAAGCTGTTGCTACACTGCAATTTTGCAGCCTTGTTTTGTTCACAAAAAAATTATTGGCTGATTTTGAGCAATCCTGGTGTGACCTCGTTTTGAAGGGAACATTGTGAAGATGCAGGACTTGCAGGATTGTGATTAGGTATGGTGTTATTATTATTATTTTTATTTAAAATTTTTTACCCAAAACAATAACATGATTACAACTTGTTTTAAATCCTGCAGATGTTTCACATAACTACGCAAAAGACCATTGTAGAAAGTTATTTTGGTTAATGTCAGTATTTGGATCAGTATTCGGCTAGTATTAGCTTTGATATTTGAATTATGTCCTAAATTTACAAAATAAAAAATTCTGCCTGTCACAGGAAAAAGTATACATGGTAAAATATGTGAGTTGAAATCTCTGGTCTTAGGACAGATAATGTGACTGATTTAGTGCCATTGCAGCCAAAGACATTTAATGATGAAGTTCTGTTAGTACGAGAAATGTTTGATTAGTGTGAGTGTTGCTATGGCGTTCATCTTAAATCAGACACTCCAAGATTTTGCGATTTTTTTTTTAAATCGCAGAAATTAATGCGAAATCATGGAAATTCCACAATATTTGGAGGAGCTTGCAATTTTTCAAAATTACCGCAGATTTTACGCAGATTCGGGCTGAGACGCATCATGTGACATCATCACGATGCGCATTCAGCCAAAGCCATCTTCGATTCACACGCATCGAACACGAGTACAGCTAAAAGGCCTCATTTACCAACAAACATCACTGCGAAAGACTGCACAAAACCATTTCGTGTGACTGTGATTTCAACAATTCAAGTAGTTTTTTGCACAAAAAAAGCTCCACAAGTTGCCCTGCAAATTTTGAAAAAAGCTGCAGCAAAATCAAGAATTTTGTCTGCATTGATCACAAAAAAACTCTGTGAAATCCAGTATGAACTGTAAAATCGACCAATAGGAAGACGGCAAACTCACAGGACAGCTACAAATATGGTAGCAGTGATGGATAAACATAAACGAAACGTGCTAATGGACAAAAAAAATCTCCTCATAGCTCAAATTTGTGTGTTTCTGCACGAGCTCATTTCCAGATCACGCCGATTGATGGCGTTTATTGAGACCTTGTACAGTATAACGAGGAATAATAAAGGAGTGCTGAAATCACAACGTCTAAAACCAGCTTTAATCACCGTCACTGTCCATGGCACTGGATCTGCAGTTATAAACATGCAGTTGTTAAATCTGGGATGAAGAACATATTGCCATGAGATTGTGTAGCTGAGTAGATGGATTTTTATTAAAGCTGTGGATGTGGAGTAAAGCTAAAGGACATTGAGAAATCACAGTGAGCAGCTCATAACTCAGAAAGTGTTTCCTTCTCACTGTAAAATGTCCAGCAGCATGCATGTGTGTGTGTGCGTGTGTGTGCGTGTGAGTGTGTGTGTGTGTGTGTGTGTGTGTGTGTGTGTGTGTGTGTGCGCTTATTTGTTTTTCCTGCAGCATTGAACAGCATATTTTTCGTCCAAGGATCAAGATTTTAGAGAAACACAGTGTTATTAAAGCTGAAGGAGCTTTACAGACGTCCGGGCCCAGACCCCTAGTGAGGCAAAGCTGATAGTGATGAGAAAAACCTCACTGAGAACATCAAGAAGATGCGCTCAAAGGAACTGAGAGTCTGAGTGATATTAACAGTGGGGTTTCCATAGGATACGACAAGAACTGGTGTTAGAAGTGTTCAGAAAACTCTCCGAAAAAAACTGCAGCAGAATGACAATGTGAGAACGTGGAAGACATGGATCTTGGTCATTTGATGGAACCTCGTATGGTGTTAAATATGATTTAGCAGGATAATGTAGAATAATCAGACACTGATTGCTGCATTTTAATTAGTGTGATTAATCATTTCATACCCTCCTACACACAAAGTGACGAAAATGTGTGATGTGGTTTGGTTATGTCACAGAAATACGCATAAGCACACGCGCGCACACACACACACACACTTTATACTTTCAGCTCTCTATCCTCTGACGTTCATCCCAAATAAATTTAAATATATATATTTTAAAATCTGAATTAGTTTAATGATGGCATTTAGCCATGTGTCAATGCTAATTGTTCACATCAGCTTAATGTCATTAACGACCAACACATCACACTTTTTATCCATTTATGGGTACATTTATATCGATAGTTCCTGTTCTCACTTGCGTTACAGCAGCTATAAAGAGTCATGTCCTCACCAGCCCTCTCTTTAATCTTCAAGTTAATAAGACAAAAAAACAATCACCGCTTGTCATGTTACAGAGAAACCGCAAAAAATAAATGCAATCACCTCCGTTCTAAAGACGTCTGAAACATTAAAGTTACAGATTTACCTCTGACTGTTACACAGTGCTGACACTGGAGACTCCTTCCATAAATGTTCAATTTAAGGAAAGCTTCGCCACATCACCGATTACACACCCGTCTGCCGCACAAGTCCTTGAGAACGAGCTGCTACTATAGGAACAATAACAACGATTGTTAGAGCTGCTGTTGTGGAAAATTAATCAACATCTTCTGACCAATCAGACTCCAGAATTCAACAGAACTGCGACAGCTGAAGCACAGGAGTAGTGATGACATTTTGAACAGATTATAACCACAATACTGGGTATGTTGAATATCAGGATACATCGTAAAGCTGATTATCGGCACACGTCTAATGTAATGTGGCATTTAATCGTAATAACTGCCTAAAATGCTCCCTGCATATGCAGCTTTTACCGAAATCAAAATCTGTTTTGAAATACTCTTTGATAAAAATAGCATTCAATAGACTGTGCAACCCAATTATGGGCAATATGAAGTGAATTTCTGCATTTCCTCTGCTGTGCTGTTTCATCATTTCCTTCAGGGTGCGATTGTTCAAATCACCAAAAGACAGGCGGATTCCAATCAGGAAAAAAGTGTTCGAATAAATAAATGTTCAATTATAGGAATAAATTCCCAGAGGAACCATAAAGCTTTTCTGATTAACAGGAAGTGTAATTAAATCCAGTGTTGACCTCCACTGTGATTCAGGGTTTATCTGTGATTGCAGGTTGAAACCTTGGAAGAAGAGGGACGAGAAGAGCTTCACACAGTTGGGGGGGTGGGGGGCGGGGGAGGAAGGGAGGAGGGAGAGGGGTTAGAGACACAGAGACTCACATGGAGAAGCACATGTTGTGAATAACCACTGAAGGCAGAGATGAAGGGATGGAGCCGAGAAATAAAAACAAAAACGATTCAGGAGAGGAGATGAGGCGAAGAGAGTGCGCGCGAGAGAGGAGAGACGGAGGAGAAGAAAGAAAGCATCGGTCCATTTTCACTGTCATCCCGCAGCAGACGCGCCACTGAATCATGCTGATAAGCCGATCCGTACTGCTCGTCCTCAGCTCGTGTGTGTGCCTGAGTGTGTGTGTGGAGAACGCAGACGCTCCGGCTCTACGCACGGCGACAGAGCGACAAGGCAACTCATCATCTCCAACCGAAACCTTTCAGAGCAGACAGAGGGATGCTTTTAAACAAGAGCAGGAGGATAAGCAGCAGCCGAGATCCTCACGCAGAGACCAGATTAAAGGCAGCGTCTCAGAAAGCACCGCATCTGCACTTTCCCTTCAGCAAAGCAGCAAAAACTCGAAGCTAGGCTTAAAGACAAACACCACAATCCATTCCACGGATATCCCAAAGTCCCTGAGTTTCCAGGAAGTGCTAAATGGAACTGTCCGTCTCTCCAGGAGACGGAGGAGCTGGATCTGGAACCAGTTTTTCGTTATCGAAGAGTACAGTGGACCAGAACCGGTTCTGCTCGGACGGGTAAGAGACACAGCGAGACTTGGCGTAATTAAAACCGTGCTGAGATGTAAGATACTTTAAGAGTTAAGCTATGTTACAATTTAAGCTTCTCTTACATTATGCTGCCAGTCACAGTTAGCGTTCATACATTCGAAAATTTAAAACGTATACGTTTTGGAAACTCATCTCTAATTTACAACCCCTTGCACACACACCCCCCCCATTTACCACATCCATAACCTTCACAGAAATGAGAATTTAGTGCTTACCTGCTACCACACCAAAGTTGATGACTTTCCTATATCAGCATATCACCAAGTGTTTTATTCCTCCTATACCACAGCAATTAGCCAACAATTATTTCTTATTTATTTATTACAGAATAATATCAATAAAATGTATATGTTGCACAACGTCATAATGTTGGTCTGTTTATCGTTAAAATGTATTGTTGGTAAAACACATCACGTTATAGCAGCTACAAATGTTCGTTTCCTCACCAGCCTCTCTTCTTCTTCTCTTTTCTTTTATTTATTAAGACAGAAAATCACAGCTTGTTCTGAAGATGTGGCAAAACGTAAAGTTACAGCTTTACCTCTGACTGTTACGAAGCACTGACTTTGGAGACTCCTTCCATATGTGTTACACAAACATCTCCTTACAGAAAACGTCACCACATCACATCATTACACACGTTTTTTAATCCGTTTATTATCAGCGGCGCGTCTGCTGTACACGTCCTTGTGAGCAAGCTGTTACTATAGAAACGATAATGTATCAGAAGGAGCGTGTTATTATAAACCTGCGCTGTGCTACTGTCGGAGCTGCTGTTATGGAAAACGAATTATTAATGAACACCTTCTGAACAATCACAATCCAGGATTCAGCAGCGCTGTGGGTGAAGTGTGATAAAGCGCCGTGTGTATAATCTGAAAAACATCTGAACGCTTCAGTGTGATGTAAATGATTCTTTAATGCCTGTAGTGAGAACAACAGTAATGCAGCATAACAGCTGGACGTGTTTATAGATTTCATTTTCTGAATTTCAAATCTTCAATGTGTACACCCACCTACACACACACACACACACACACACACACACACACACACACACACACACACACACACACACACATATGGCTGAGCTGCTTGGTGTCAGCGGATGAGAGTATAAAATGTTCTTTTAATGTAACCAAACCCAAAAAAAAAGAAAGCAAAGCTGCATGTGTGAAAGATAGATAGAGAGAGAGAGAGAGAGAGAGAGAGAGAGAGCAGCTGGCTTAAAGTGTAAGTGTGTGTGTGTGTGTGTGTGTGTGTGTGTGTGTTCTTGTGTGTCCTGCTGGGAGCCTCGTCATATATCATCTGTAGCGTTCCTTTTGCCAAGTTGTTCTTTTGTTTTTATAGACTGGATTAATTTTATTCCCGCTGTGAGAATATTTCAATGCAAACAGATTCACAGCAGCAACGAATGAGCAATTACTGAAAGAGAGAGAGAGAGAGAGAGAGAGAGAGAGAGAGAGAGAGAGAGCAGTGGAGGGATATAAAGACAGTTAGAGGGATGTAAAGACAGATGGAGGAGTGTAAAGACAGAGGGATGTAAAAACAGAGATTGAGGGATGTTAAGACAGATAGAGGGATTTAAAGACAGCTGGAGGAATGTAAAGACTGAGGGATGTAAAGGCAGAGATGGAGGGATGTTAAGACAGATAGAGGGATGTAAAGATAGCTAGAGGGATATAAAGACAGAGATGGAGGAGTGTAAAGATAGATGGAGGAGTATAAAGACAGAGGGATGTAAAGACAGAGATGGAGGAGTACAAAGACAGAAATAAGTATGTAAAGACAGATAGAGGGATGTAAAGACTGATAGAAGTATGTAAAGACAGAGGGATTTAAAGGCAGAGATGGAGGGATGTAAAGACAGGGATATAAGTATGTAAAGACAGATAGAGGGATGTAAAGACAGAGATTGGAGGAAGTAAAAGCAGAGATGGAGTGATATAAAGACAGAGACGGAGGGATGTAAAAGCAGAGATGGAGGGATGTAAAGGCAGAGATGGAGGGATGTAAAAGCAGAGATGGAGTGATATAAAGACAGAGATGGAGGGATGTAAAAGCAGAGATGGAGGGATGTAAAGGCAGAGATGGAGGGATGTAAAAGCAAAGATGGAGGGATGTAAAGACAGATGGAGGAGTGTAAAGATATAGAGAGTGATGTAAAAGCAGAGATTGAGTGATGTAAAGATAGAGATGGAGTGACGTAAAGACAGAGATGGAGGGATGTAAAAACAGATGGAGGGATGTAAAGACAAGATGCAGGAGTGTAAAGACAGAGAGTGATGTAAAAACAGATGGAGGGATGTAAAGACAGATGGAGGGATGTAAAAGCAGAGATGGACGGATGAAAAGACAGATAGAGGAGTGTGATGAGAATTATATTTAGCAGAACGGTGAGCAGTCAGAGGAAGGAATATAATAAGAATTAAGAGTTACATAACAGCAAAATATAATTTAGTATTTTCCATAAGGAGAAGACTGAAACAGAAATCTCTCTCCATCCCTCCCTCCCTCCCGCTCGCTCTCTCCGCCCCTCCCTCCCGCTCTTTCTCGCTCTCGCTCTCTCTCTCTGATTTTCTCATCTCCCTCTGATTATTACAAAAGTTGTTCTGTTTGTGAGCTTAACAGCAGTGTGTACCTCATCCTCCCCCTCCACATCCACATCCTCCCTACAACCTGCATTACCTCTGCAAGTGGAGGAATGTGTGTGTGTGTGTTTAATTCTCAGATCTAAATATACATGCTGTCTCAGGCTCCCATTATTAATGTATTATGGGGTCTAAAACTCCCCAGTGCCTCTCAAACAGAGAGTGAGAGAGGGAGGGAGAGAGAGAGACTCCAACCATGACTAAAAAATGCAGACATGGAGAGAAAAAAGATTAAGAGTAGTTATAAGGCTGGATGGATGGATGTATGGATGGATGGATGAATTGGTGGATACATGGATGGATGGATGGATTTGGAAAATGGATAGATGGATGAATTAGTGGATGGGTGGATCGATGGATGAGTGGTTGGGTGGGAGAATGGATGAATATGTGGATGGATAGATTTAGAAATGATGGATGGATGGGTGAATAATTGGATGGATAAGTGAATAGATGTATGGATTTAGGGATGATGGATTGATGGATGGATGAATTAGTAGATGCAGGGATGGATGGATGGATGATGCATAGATGAATAGATGGATGAATGTATTCAGGAAGGATGGATGGATGGATGGATGGATGCATGAATAAATGGGTGGATGGATGGAATTAGAAATGACAGATGGGTGGGTGAATTAGTGGATGGATGGATAGACTAGACCACCACAAGTAATGCAGGAGAGACTACAATTAACAACATGAGATTGTTTTCACATTCATGTGTGTGTGTGTGTGTGTGTGTGTGTGTGTGTGTGTAAAATAAACATATGGATTAGCACACTGATATTCAAACAGATCAGGTTTGGTGAAATGGAAAGTACATACAGACGGGCCAACAATCTGTGTGTGTGTGTGTAAATATTTATTGTTCTAAACACACCTGAAGCCCTGAACACTGTACCCTCAGTTCATCATGTCTAAAATAACAAAGTGCACTAATAATCACTTTTTTATTCAGTGTCTCAGCCACATAAACATAACAAATTCTCTCTCTCTCTCTCTCTCTCTCTCTCTCTCTCGCTCGCTCTCTCTCTCTCTCACTCTCTCTCAGCTGCGTTCCAGTGTGGACCGAGGTGATGGGCGTGTCCTGTATGTCCTGAGCGGTGAGGGGGCAGGGTCAGTGTTTGTGATTGATGGCCGAACAGGGAACATCCACGTGACAAAGCCTCTGGACCGCGAGCAGAAGGATCAGTACAGGCTCGTCGCCACGGCAACAGACCAGCGGACGGGCCGTGTGCTTGAGGCCTCGTCCCAATTCACTATCAGAGTGCAGGACATAAATGACAACCCACCTGTGTTCAAGCACACACACTACATTGCCAGTGTGCCTGAGAGAGCCAGTGCTGGTACACACACACACACACACACACACACACACACACACACACACACACACACGCACACACACACGCACACACACACACACACACGAGAATATACACTCTGCCAGAATCAAAGCTAAATTACAGGTGTTCACTGGCTCACTGAGTTTAATCTTCTGCTCCCTGTATACCTTCTCCCTCAGATCTTTCTGTCTCTTTTACTTTCTTTTTATTTCTTTCGCTCTCTTTTGTTCAGGGACGGCTGTGATTCAAGTGACAGCGACAGACGCAGATGATCAGTCGTATGGGAACAGCGCAAAGCTTGTTTACTCCGTCATCCAGGGCCAGCAGTATTTCACTGTGGATCCACAGTCAGGTTACATTCGTTCATTATCATCACTCCACCTGCAGACAGAGAGACAAACTGATTCTGAGACAGACAGATAGAAAGAGTTGCCTGTTTTTTATGAACTAGAACATGCACAAATCTTTTATGAATCACAAACGTACACACAGCCAAAGGTATGTGGCACAGTGCTGCAAAAAGTATTTGCCCCATCCTGATTTCTTTTGGTTTTGTGTATCTCATACTAAATTGTTTCAGAAATTAAAATAAAATCTAGATAAAACAAAGGCAACCTGAGTAAACACAAAATACAGTTTTTCCAATGATTGTTAAGCAAAAAGGTTATCCAATAACAGCTGGGCCTGTGTGAAAATGTATTTGGCCCCATAGTTACTAATTCCCCAAATCTATAAATGGGGTTCAGCTGGATGAGACACAACCAGGCTTGATTACTGCAAACCCTGTTCAATCAAATTAACACTTAAAGAGAACTTTTTCAACAGCATGAAGTTGGTTAAAGGTCTTACCCACTAATTCACTATGCCAAAGTTGAAAGAAATTCCAGAAATGATGAGGAAGAAGGTGATTGAAATACATCAGTCTGGGAAGGGTTACAAAGCTATTCCAAAGGCTCTGGAACTCCAAAGAACCACCGTGAGAGCCGTTATCTCCAAATGGAAAAACTCGGCTCAGTAGTGAACCTTCCCAGAAGTGTTCGACCTTCCAAAATTCCTCCAAGAGCACAGTGACGACTCATCCAGCAAGTCACAAAAGAGCCAAGGACAACATCAAAGGACTGACAGGCCTCTCTTGAATCAATAAAGGTCACTGTTCATGACTCAACTATCAGAAAGACACTGGGCAAAAATGGCGTCCAGGGAAGAGTGGCGAGGTGAAAACCACTGCTAACCCAGAAGAACATTAAAGCTCATCTGAATTTTGCCAAAACACACCTTGATGATCCTCAAACCTTTCGGGAGAATGTTCTGTGGACTGATGAGTAGAAAGTGGAACTGTTTGGAAGACAGGAATCCCGTTACAACAAACACAGAATTCCACAAAAAGAACATCACACTTACGGTCAAGCATGGTGGTGGAAGTGTGATGGTGTGGGGATGCTTCGCTGCTTCAGGGCCTGGACAACTTGCAGTAATTGAGGAAACATGAATTCTGCTTTCTAGCAGAAAATCCTAAAGGAGAATATCCAGTCTTCAGACCATAAGCTGTAACTCAAGCGTAACTGGATTATGCAGCGTGTCACGTTTCAAGATTGAGGCGGAAGCAATCGCAGATATTCAAATAGTTTAATTAACAAACAAACAACAAAACAAAGACTCTAAGACAACTTGGCATAAACTGTGGCAAAAACTAAACATAAACTAACAAGATCAATAAACATGCTAACATGGAATACAGTGGTCTAAGACAAACGAAAGACAGAGAAACAGTGCAGACAATGGCTATATATATACAAGTGTGCTCATTAACAAACGTGAATCAGGTGCAGGTGGTCATGTGCCATGTAGTGCAGTGCAGTGGCTGATGGGATCTGAAGTCCAGAGTTTCCTTGATATAGGACACAGCGAGACAACAATCCAAAGCGTAGGAGTAAGTCCTAGTCCTAAAAGTAAGTGGAAGTCTGATCTCCAGTTATCAGAAGAGTTTGATTGCAGTTATTGCTTCTAAAGGTGGCACAAACAGATTTTTAGTTTAAGGGGGCAATTAGTTTTTCACATTGGTAATAGGTGTTGGATCACTTTTTTTTGCTTCAATAAAAAAAAAACAAAAAAAACAACACTGCATTGTGTGTTTACTCAGGTTGCCATTGTTTTATGTTGAGTTTTGTTTGAAGATCTAAAACTATTTATTATGAGATATACACAAACACACAAGAAATCAGGAAATGCTTTCTCACAGCACTGTATACTGTAAAGGTACAGCGTAACATTATAACATTGTAAAGATACAGCGTAACATTATAACTGTTACGGAACAGGACTGGAGGCAAAGCACCACCCCCGGCGGGACTGGAAGGCCGGGCGGCGGCCCCAGCATGACTGGAAAGCTGGGCGGCGGCCCTGGCGGCACTAGAACGCTGGGCGGCGGCACTGGAATGCTGGACACCGCCCCCAGCGGCACTGGACAGCAGGACAGCTTCCTCGGCTGGACAGGGCAGCAGGACAGCCTCCTCAGCTGGACTGGACAGCGGGACAGCTTCCTCGGCAGGCTGAAGCTCCACAGCCGAGACCTCCCTGTAGGCCTCTGGCTGGAGCTCTGCTGTCGTCGTTGCCCCCCCCCAAAAAAGTTCTGGGCCAGCCTTCGGGTCCGGACTGGGCAGCGTGGTGTAATTCCCCTGCAGTGGGAAGCTCCAGGAGTTACAGTAGTTCCACTGGCTGTATGGCATTGGATAACTCCCTTGCAGCGGGAAACCCCAGGAGTCCGGGTAGCTTGGCTGGCTGCGTGACGTGGCATAGCTCTCCGGCAGCTGGGGCATGGGAAATTGCACGGATGGTGGTGTGTCGCATGGGCCCGCTTGCTGCACCAGCCCTCGTTGCATTAGCTGGCGATCAATCCAAGCCAGTGCTTCGTCGATACGCCTAATCCTTTCCCAGAACGCTTGGCCCAACTCGGTGCTCATCTTGATCTGCTGCTTCCACGTTCGTGGCGCAGTATTATAGTTGGTATCGTTTGTATAGTTTGTTACTTTGCTATGTTTAACGAGTATCTGTATATAGTCATGTTAGTAGCATGTAGCTGTAGCATGCTAGTAGCTAGTAGCTCGTAGCTTCATGTTTGTTTCCGTGCAACGCCTAGATTGTAGTCTCATGGTTAATCTTATTAAGTATAGACTGCGCTCCCTGTGTTTTGTTTATTTGTTCATTAATAAAAACTTTGATCTGCACCTGCATCCGCCTCCAGTCCCGATCCGTAACAATAACACTGTAAAGATACAGCGTAACATTATAACACTTTAAAGATACAGCGTAACATCATAACACTGTAAAGATACAGCGTAACATTATAAAACTGTAAAGATACAGCGCAACATTGTAGCACTGTGAAGCTGCAGTGTGGCGTTGTATTGTGCACTCTCAAACCGCAGATCTATATGTACTTGCTTCATCTCATTCCATATCCATGTGTATTAATATGGAGTCTATAAAAAAGGCACTTTGGAGCTGCTGCTTCACGGCTCATCTGTTATTGCTCCGAGATGCTACCACTTCAAAACAACAGTACTTAGAGTTGAACGAGGTTCTGCCACGGCAGTAATGTGATGTATAGGCTTGTTAGAAAGGCAGAATCCTATAAGAGCGGCATGCTAAAAGACACTGAGTGAGATTCTACTGCCTGTGGTTGTCACTAGAGACTGCCTGACTGTGTGTTTGATTTTAGCATACACCTGTAAGGGACTGGATGTATAACATGCAACGAGATAAGGCAGGATGCAAATGTGTAGTCGGAAACCAGGAAGACAACGGACAAAGAATGTCTGAACGCAGAACAGACCCACATGTTAGAGTAACAAATCGGTGACAAGACAAGGGTGGGGACGGGACTGAAGCTAAAACAAAGGCATGTGTATATAACAAAAGCAGCACACAGAGAACAAAGAACAAAAGCATGTAGGTGTCACTACATTGGGAATCGGGAGACACACTGAAAAGGGGAATTTGTGACGAGGTGTGGCTGAAATAGCTGAATGGGGGGGGTGTACATACTTTTGTTCATGTGGCATATATCAAAGAAACAGCATAATACTAGGAAATGTGTTGTACAGTTAAGTAGTTGTGTGACATAAGAGCCTGATTGCCCTACTAACTGTGTGTGTGTGTGTGTGTGTGTGTGTAGGTGTCTTGAGGACTGCAGTGTCTGATATGGACAGAGAGCAGCAGTCTCAGTACATCGTGGTCTTGGAGGCAAGAGACATGGCGGGACATCAGGGGGGTCTAACAGGAACAACCACCATCACTGTGCACCTCAGCGACGTCAATGACAGCCCGCCACGTTTCACTCAACGTGAGTCACGCACACACGCTCACAAACACACACTCACACACACAAACCTGACTCACACACATGCTTGACTCACACACACAAACACACACACATTCCTGACTCAAAAACAACACCAAATGTTTGTTGTACGTTAACTGAATTTGTGAAAAGGCCTCAGTAGAATATATGAATATTTGTGTGATTTTATCAAGCGGCTGTTGTGGAGGAGAAACAAAATGAAAAGCGCAGCAGCCAATCACAGTCCATTATTTCTAATCCTGGAGCTTGTTTACACAGAAAATGAAGGTCATTTTATTACTGCTCAGTGATTTCTGAGGATTTCTCTCCGGATCTACAGTATCAGTGTTGTTCTGTTTCTCCCAGGAGGAAAATTCCAGATAAAATTCCAGATGTCACCATGTTGCTTTGGGGGAAAAAAACTAAAAACCTTGTTGATCACTGTTACATGCTGTGTGTGCATCCATTAAGAAAATATTTCCGACAACCGTGAAAAGACGTATGTCTCGGTAGAGTTTTTTAAAAAACAGTTGTGTATGAGAGTGTGTTGCTGCGTCTCCGTACTGTGTGCACTGGGAGTTAATTAGAAGGAGAAGGAAAGTGAATCAGAAGAGCTGGATGCCGCAGGCTGTTAAATGGACTGTTATAAATGACATCCACAGCTGGGTAAAGCCTCACTGTGTGATCACATAGGACTCGAGATCACGAGTGTGATTTTATAAATAGACAGCAGAGTTCCTGGGAAAAGAAGTTGCTAGAAATTCATTTGTCTTGGTTTATAGGCGTTCAGATGTGAAAGTTTTAGTACGGATCCTGCAGCGGGACATTGTAATGATGGTACTGCTGAAGATGATTCTCTCTCTCTCTCTCTCTCTCTCAGGCGTGTGGACGTTCTCCGTATCAGAGTTAGCGCTCCCCGGTGCTGAAGTAGGCCGTGTGAGTGCTACAGATGCTGATGTGGGTGAGAACGCTCGACTCGAGTTTACCATCTCGGACGGAGATGGGGGGGAAATGTTCAACATCACCGGACTGAACCAAGAGGGCGTGATTATACTCAACCAGGTAAATGCGAGGGTCAAACAGTCGATTACAGTCATTTGTCTTACTGAAATAGAACAGAAAGGGCTTGTGGGCAGTAAATGTGTGTGTGTGTGTGTGTGTGTTCTGGAGTGTGCACTGCATTAGCAAAAATTTCTAACTGATCTTTTGCATCAGTGTGAAGTGAGAAACTATCTGGACTGAAAGGGAAAGACAGGGACAGAGAACATGAGCGATAGACGAACAGAGAAAATAAATAAAAGAAGAGATAGGGAAACAGAGACAGAGTAAAACAGGGATAAAAAGGCAGAGAGCAAGAGTTAGAAAACAGAGTGATGAGAGAGCGTAAGCAAAAGAGGAGAAAAGAAAAAGATAGAAATGGAGAACGGAAAAGGGAAAAAGAAAGAGAGAGAAACAGGGACTGAGAGAGAGATACAAAAAAAGAATGAGAGGGCAAAGGAGAGATGGCAAAAAGAGAGAAATAGAATGAGTGAGAGAAAGAGGGGAAGAGAGGGAAGGATGAGAAAACAGACAGAAAGCGTGAGAGATAAGGACACACGATGAGAGAGAACAAAAGTGAAATAGAGATAAAAAAAACAAGAAAAAAGAAAAAGCGAGAGAGAAAAGAGAAAGACGATCAAAGAAGAAAGTGAGTAAAAAAAGAGAAAGACAGACAAAGAGAGAGAGAGAGAGATTGGATGTGATTAGATTAGACAGATAAATAGATGGAATTGTTTAAACATCAGACTGAGACACATAAAGTGATAACGTGGCTTTAAAGTGCAGCACGAAATAATCAGCAGCTGAATGAAAAGCAGAGAGGCGAATCTTCTGGAAACACACACACACACACACACACACACACACACACACACACACACAGAAAAAAAACACACTGCAAAATGAGTAGCGAGTTATTTTACGGCCTGATGGGCTCCTATAGAGACAGCAGTGTGTGTGTGTGTGAGTGAGAGAGAGAGCGAGAGAGAGAGAGAGTTAAACGCTTCACTCGAAGGAGTGTGTGATAAGCAGGAACTGCACAGCGTCTGATAATAGGAGGCAGAGAGGAGAGAGAGAAGGTCTTAGAGATAAAGAGACTCTCTCAGAGAAATGAAAAGAGACTAGAGACTGAACGCCTGAGAGAACGAGTGCAGGAGCATGAGGAAAGGATGGAATGGAACAGAGAGAGAGAGAGAGAGAGAGAGAGAGAATGAAAGGAGGCCCTGATTAACATGTGGCTAGCAAACTGGTTTTATAGCCTCCATTCTCGCTGTAAACAAAATCATTTGCTGCGTTCTCCGGTGTAATGAAACATCCAAGACATGTGTGCATCTTCATTTATCCACTGTAGCTAACAAACTAACAGATAAGAGACGGTTATAACTGCCAGTGTAGCGCTGCGCAAACGACAAGGAGCCTAGATGCAAACTAATTTATTAATAAATAATTCACACAGGAAATGAGAGAAGTCATGAATACTTTTTTCATGGAAACTTCAAAATTCGAATTTGCTAGTTCTGGCTAACGTTTCTCAATATGCCACAACCTGTGTCTTTATTAGCAGATAATGCTAGGTGAGTTTACAGTTTAATTTTAGTTGTACAGAGTGTTTTCTTAGAAACTTGCCAGCATATCTGAGGTAAATATCGATGTTCCAGACAATATTTTCTCATTTCTATGATCACTCTGTCTTCACATTGTCTGTATGGAAGACTAACTCGTGTGTGTGTGTGTGTGTGTGTGTGTGTGTGTGTGTGTATGTGTGTGTGTGTGTGTATGTGTGTGATCTCCTGCCTCCACAGGGATTAGACTTTGAGACACGTAGCTCATACACACTCTCAGTGGAGGTCCAGAACCCAAGTGTGGATATGCGGTTCCTCCGTGGTGGTGTGTTTAAGGATGAGGCGGTGGTGAGGATCAGTGTCCTGAACGCAGACGAGCCGCCGCACTTCACTCGCAGTCATTACACACTGAACATCACAGAGAACTGCAGAGCGCCGTGCAGCGTGGGACGAGTTCACGCTGTGGACCCTGATACAGGACACAGCACCAGTATAGAGTATGTATACACACACACACACATTTTATTGACACTTTCTTATCTTTTCTGTCAGCCATCCACTCATCCACTATTCTCTCTCTCTCTCTCTTTCTCTCTCTCTCTCAGGTACTCGATTGTCCCTGCGTCTGACCCTAAGGCTGTGTTTCGTATCTCCCCTGTTAGTGGCCTCATTACCGCGGTGAAGGTGTTGGATCGAGAGCGTGAACAGTGGCACAACATCACTGTCACTGCTGCTCAGAGAGGTAGCATATTATTAATACAGCTTCAGACTGTTAAATGGTCAGCGCATTATTACTGACAGATCAGTATCTCACTGTCAGACTCTTAAAGGGCCAGTTCACTATTACTGACAGCACGGTATCTCACAATCAGACTCTTAAAGGGCCAGTGCGCTATTACTGACAGCACGGTATCTCACAATCAGACTCTTAAAGGGCCAGCGCGTTATTACTGACAGCACAGTATCTCACTGTCAGACTCTTAAAGGGCCAGTGCGCTATTACTGACAGCACGGTATCAAACTGTCAGACTCTTAAAGGGCCAGTGCGTTATTACTGACAGCACAGTATCACACTTTCAGACTCCTAAAGGGTCAGTGCACAATTACTGACAGCACAGTATCACACTTTCAGACTCCTAAAGGGCCAGTGCACTATTACTGACAGCACAGTATCATACTGTCAGACTCTTAAAACGCCAGTGCACGATTACTGACAGCACAGTATCACTCCATCAGAGTGTTAAAGGGCCAGTGTGTTGTTACTGACAGCACAGTATCACACCATCAGGCTCTTAAAGGGCCAGTGTGTTATTACTGACAAAACAGTATCACACCATCAGATTCTTAAAGGGCCTTCACAATATTATTCACAGGAAAACATCACACTATTAGATTCTTTAAGGCCAGTGCACTGACCATCTTCCTTCACAATTTCTTGATTCTGCCTTATGTTATAGTTTCTTCATTCAGAAAAACACTCATGCTTTATCTATAATGAAAACTTGGGAGCGTGACCTGGAGGCTTATGGTTTCCAACCTGAGTGGAAGAATGTGTGGATTAATCTCTCACAAACATCAAAAGTGTAGCACACCAGTTGATGCATTATAAGCTAAATCATCAGGCTAATGCTACACAATATAGACAGACGTATGTTTTGGGACTGTCAGCTTATTTAAAAAAATTCTGGACATTTGTAAACATGTCTTTGTCAGAATGGATTGGAGTAGACTGTGATCTCAGTCCATGCCTGTGTCTTCATAATGACAATTCAGATTTCACCCTTAACTAACACAGGTTGATTTTTGCTGGATTTACTGCTACTACAGTTCAGTGAAGACGTGGTGTGAAGGTTGGAAGAAGGTAGAAGAATTCGAGTGTCCTGCACAGAGCCTGACCTCAACCCACTGAACACCTTTGGGATGAACTGGAACTGGAGTCTCCTCACATCATCACTACCTAACCTCAACATCACTAATGCTCTCGTAGCTGAATGAACACAAATCCCCACAGCCACGCCCCAAAATCTAATTTGAAGCCTTCCCAGAAGAGAGACTGGAGCACATTATAACAGAAAAGAGGGACCAACTCCGTGATAATGGCCATGGTTTTGGAGTGGGCATATTCTGTAAGGGTGTGATGGTCAGGTGTATATATAGTGTATATTTAAATTAATAACACAGGCAGGGATAACACAGTCAGACTCCTAAAGGGCCAGCACATTATTACTAACTAGAAGACGAGTCTGCTGTGGATGCGTCCTAAACTGCCCCCATTTTCACTATACAGGTCATGGGTTATTTTCATATCGGACACTACCTGGGATTTCAAGATGGCTGCACTGGATATTATGACAAAATAGTGCACTTTGTAGTGAACAAATTTTATTTTTAGACATGAGACAGACGTCTATGTTTTTAAGTATTTCTGTATCATTATTCAAGCCATGATGCTGTCTTCCTGATCCCCCCCCCCTTTTTTTTATCTCATTCCTAGACAGCCCCAATCAGGTTACCAGGGTAGGGGTTGCCATAGAAACGCTGGATGTGAATGACAACCCCCCTGAGCTGGACGGACCATATGAGACGGCAGTTTGTGACACCAGCACCGCTGGACAGGTCTGCCCTTTAACACCACCTGAAATAAGAAATATCAGGACGTCTGCGTGGAATGAGAATGAGAATAAATATTACACTCTGAGCCAAGCATAAGAGCTGAGAGTTAATTATAAAACAATAACAGTTACCAATGTGACACATGAAATACATATGCTGTGATGTGGAAAAATAATGGCACCCCATTTACTGGTTGATAACTTGATAATGTGCTTTAAAGAAAAAACTTTCTGTAAGTTTTTCTTGTTAGTTTTCCATCCATGCATTTATAAAACACTCAGGTCTGTGAAAATGAAGGAAATTCTAATTATTGATTGGGAATTGTTTTAATTAAATTGGATTTGTCGTCTCTTGTTTCTTCATGTTGCTCTGTTCCCTTAAAATCACTTCCCTTCCCACATGGAGTGACCTTTTTTGCTTAACCCTGGAGAAAATAATAGTAAAGTGTGACTGCTACTCAAGAGTAAAATCTTTTTGTTCCAAAACAAACAAACAAACAAACAAACAAACAAACAAACAAACAAAAAACAATTATCCACTTTTTATATGGAAATGTGTTGAATGCAGCATGGAGGATATTCAAATTGGTCGTGTGGACACTTTACAAAGATTTTTCTGTTTTAATCAGAAAAGTAAGTGTGTGTGTGTGTGTGTGTGTGTGTGTGTGTGTGTGTGTCAGGTGGTGCAGGTGATTCGAGCCATAGACAGAGACGAGATCAGCTCCGGTTCACCCGTACACTTCAGTGTGTCTGCGCACAGCAGCCGGTCTCTGAACTTCACCACTCATGCGAGAGGAAGTGAGCTCTGTTCCACTGTTTCTCTCTTTCTTTTATCTGTCTCTTCATGTTTATGACCAGGAGGTAACCCCGTGCTTTGTCAGAATCTCTTACATATTTACTTATTAATGCTCAGAGCTCAGAGCAGACAGAAGAGAAAGAAAATTCATTTTTAAAAGGTGAGAAATAATCACCTGAAGCAAAAAGCAAGTTAAGAGTCTATTCATTTCTTTTGGTCGTAAGTCACCGAATTTCTTTACGCACTGATGAGCTGAAAATTTGAATAAGACGAACACTCTTGGACTGTGATTGACAGGTGGGCAGATAATTTGAAGTGGGCAAATTTAGTAAGATTACATTAAAAAACTTGTCACATTATACTATTTATATTTATAGTTATATTAAATGTCAGTGATATGAGTTCGTTCCTGTTCGCACTTACGTTATAGCAGCTATAAACAATCGCTCACTAGACTCTCTATATTTCCGCCTTTAGTGGATTAATACCACTAATTATCTAATCCACAAATTTGTTTCTACAGTAACAATAAATAACTCACGTCAACATGAACTTACAGTGCTACCTCCTAGCCGTGACCTCTTGAACCCTGTCTCTGTAATACTCTTCTCTGTATTAACCTATAATAACTCCACCCACTTTTTTAGATCACACAGCCAATCTGCTGCTCCTGTCCTCTCTGAAGCCCATCCCTCGCCCCGCCTCTTCTCCTTTACACACTGTAAAAGTACCCATAATCCTCCGGGACAGAGCGTCTGAGCTGAGCAGCACGGGGACGGTGACAGTGACGCTGTGCCCCTGTCAGAATGGAGGGATGTGGGTGGAGGAGAGAAGGAGAGGGATGGATGGATGGAGGAGTGGTGATGGAGAGGTGCTGATGGAGTGGGAGAGACAGATGGTGTGTTTGTCTCTGCCGAGGTCCTCCATGCTGTTGGGATTCAGCTCGGCCACCATGTTGGCCATCCTGGCCTGTTCCTCCGTCCTCATCGGTACAGTCGAAATTTACATTTTCTTTTACTTCTTTACTCACTTACGAGTTTCTTCTTTTCTTTCTTTCTTCTATTTTATTTTTCTTTGCTCATTTTTCTTTGTTTGTTTCGTTGTTAGTTTTTTTTTTTTATCCTTTCCTTTTTTCTTTCTTGTCTGTTTTCTTTTATGTATTATTTTCACCATCTGTCCACTTCATGCGCTCATCAATCTGTCTGTTCGACCAACCTTCTATTTTTCCATCCATCCATCCATCCAGTCACCATTCCCACCCTTCAGCTATCCATTTATTCTTATGTTCTAGCCAACCTTCATCCATTCGTCCATCCATCCACCTATCCATTTTTCTATTTCTCCACCCATCCATCCATCCCTCCATCCATACACCCACCATCTATCCATCTGTCCATCCATTTGACTATATCGCCATCCATCCATTCATCCATCCGTCTATCTGCTAATTCATTCCTCTTATCCATACATTTATTGTTTTATTTATCCTACCATCTATCCATTCATTCATCTACCATCCTTCCACCCAAAAATCAGTCAATTTTTCAATTGTTCTATTCATCCATCTGTCTCAGAGTGTCATAAAATGTTCTCTCTCACTCTCTTTCTGTCTCTCTCTCTCTCTCTCTCTCTCTCTCTCTCTCAGTAGTGGTGGTCTTGTCGCTGTCCATGCGGAGGAAGAAGAGTGACTCTCTCTCTCCGGTGGAGGACGATGAGATCAGAGAGAACATTATTACATATGATGATGAGGGTGGAGGAGAGGAAGACACAGCTGCGTTCGACATCACTGCACTGAAGAGTGTCCCACACGCCATACACACGTGAGTCACAGAGTGTGTGTGTTTGTGTGTGTATGGTAACAATACACTATTATTATTATTATTATTATTATTATTATTATTACTCTAGGCGAGGTGTTGGTTCCGTCCCTCTGTACGGTCCTCTGTGCTACAGCATACACACAGCGAGTGGGAGCCTGTTTGGTGGGGGTGAGTCTCGGCTAGATCGGGATAAACCAGCGCACACACTCCCTAGCGGATACACACTGAACATCGAGCTGCTAGAACCGGGTTCTACACTCACAGAACCGGCTGAGGAATGGAAGAGTCCAGATCAGAACAGGCCTGAAGATTCTGATGATATCATACTGAAAAAGAGCCAGACAGGAAGTGATGTCATCGCTCAAGATCAGGTAATGAAACAATATTAGCTAATGATACTCTTTCTTCTCATTTCACTTGCCCCTAGTTATCACTTTCTGCTCTCAGCTTTCCCTTCTCTCTCTCCCTTTCTTAATTTTCACATGTATGTTTTTCTCTCTTTTTATGTCATGCTTTACTCTTTCTTTCACCTCCATTTCTTTCTTTACCTCTTCTCTCTCTCTCTCTCTCTCCCTGTCTGTGATCAGACTCCGTTAGTCCTAAATGACTCTGCAGATCATCCGGTCGCATCTCATACAGCTCACCTCCACTCCTCCGTCTCCTCATCTGTCGCTCCAGATGAAATCACGCCTCCACACAGCACAGGAATCAGCACAGCTCCGTTCAGAACCATGGAGGGAACTTTACTAAGAGCTGGCGGAGGGATACATCTGACCAGAACTCCTTTTATGTACCTGAATACAGGCCAGGACTGCATTCAGCACCTTGTCGGGCTACGTGTTGGAGGGCGGAGCTTCTTTAGACCTGATTTAGGGGGTGTGGCTGTCCCTCTGACTCTTAGTATAGAAGAATTGCTGCAGCACCGACTCGCCCGAGTGACCTTTGACCCCATGCAGCCCCCGTACGATTCACTGCAGATGTATGAGCATGAGGGGGCGGAGTCAGAGACCGCCTCGCTCAGCTCTTTGGAGAGCGAAGGAGATGGAGGGATGGAGGGGGAAGGGTTAATTGATTGGGGGCCCAAGTTTAACAAGCTGCTGGAGATTTTTAGAGAGAGGGAACTGAAGAAAGATGGACAGACGAAAGAGGAGGAAACGGAGGAGAGACAAATACATGGAGAGCAGCAGAAGAGTGTGGAGGAAGTGGACGGAAAACAAGAAGTACGGAATGAACTAGATAGCAGAAAGGATTGAGAGAATAAAGAATGATTTCTCTTCAGAGAGATGAGAGAGTGAACGATGAAGGAGAAAGAGTGATACTTAACAAGTTGCTGGAGATCATGAGAGACGGTAGGAGTATAGGCAAGGAGAAAAGATGGAGGGAATAAAGAGGAGCAGAGAAGAGGTTCAGTGAAAAGGAATGGAAAAAGCGAAAGGCAGAACAAAAGAGAAAGATAGAAGGGTGAGATAGAAGACGAGAGAGGCGGATTGAGCTGGTAGAGATCTTTAGGGAAAGTAGATGAAATGTGAGAGAAGAAAGAAGAACTGAGGTGAAAGAAAGCATGGAAGAGAAAAATAAACATGTGAAGGGGAGGCAAAAAGGAATAGAAGGTGGAAGAGAAAGAGAGAGAGAGAGAAAGCAAAGGCTAATCTAGCAAGCATAGCTCTTGTGTAACGTTGCAGGCGGAGTCTCAGACAGCTGTCAATCAAGTGTGCTCATTAGAATATTAGGCTACGCCCACACCTAAAGACTGAGTTAAGCTGCTGTTTGCGTGTTTTACAACATTTCTATTCTGTCTATAATATAACAGTGAACTTTGGAATCATACAAACACCTTTAATATTTTACTCCTCCTTCCCCATGATCACGGAGTGAGAAGTTACAAAACAGCTGAAATATTGATTTGGCTGTGTGAGCAGCATTGTGTTAAAAAAAATAATAAATGAATAAATAAAAGAGGCCTCATAAATAATACACGGTCTTCCGAATCTAAGGAAATAGAAACATCTCTCCCACAGGATAGAACCAAAAATCAGGTTTTAGGGAGAGCGAGAATAAAAATGTTTCTTTATAGAAAGTCACAAGTGAATATGCATGTACACACACACCCACACACACACACACACACGCACACACACACACACTATCCTATGTGCATAACTTGGTAAAACTCCTTCCGACGTCCTTTTCCTTCACTGAACAGATCCAAACTCCAGACGTTGCACATCAGTAGTGAGAGAGTGAGAAATCAATCTCACGCTAAACCATTTAGGATGCAAGAAGAAGTCTTATCAGTCAAAAAAAGCTTTCAAAACGTCTTCCATTCTTCCTTCCAGCCTTTATGTATCTCCATTCAGTTGCTTTTGTGCTGTGATTATTGAGCAGCGCTTGAAGAGCTTTAGCTGCCGTCATTGTTCTCCATGTCCATCTCACAGAACAGACCCAGAACACGAGTGAACCAAGCCAGGCAGCAGAATTCACACGCTGCTTTGGAACTCTCTCGATCCTTTATCAGTAATGCATATAAACGTGTTCATAACATTTGATATCATGTGCATAATTACATAATTATCATCCCTGGATTAAACCTGTATAAATATGTATAAAGTCTCGTTACTATAATTGCACTTTATAACACGAGTGGATGACTTCATCATGCCCCGCCCTCCACATAACGCATTATAATATCGGTACGTAAGGACATATAAGGTAAACAATGATTATAATACATAATACACGTTACGGTTTCTATAGTGACAGCTCATGTACAGCGAGCACTCCACTGATAATAAACAGATAAAAAAAACCTATGGTGAAAATTTCTATAAGGAGAAATTTGATTATGGAAGGAGTCTCCAGTGTCAGCGCTTTGTAACGGTCAGAGGTAAAGCTGTAACTTTAAGTTTTCCCACATCTTCAGGACAAAGAGGTTTACACTTCTTTGTGGGTTCTCAATAACATGCGTAACAAGCTGTGTTTCTTTTGTCTTATTGACTTGAAGAGAGAGAATAGAGAGAGAGAATAGAGAGAGAATAGAGAGAGGGCTGGTGAGGGAACGAGTGTTTAGAGCTGCTATAACGTGAGTGAAAACAGGAACTGACTCGTTTCACTGACGTTCCATGACATTAAATGTAACTATAAATGGATAAAAGTATGACTATGTATGACTATGAGTATGTTCTTTAATAATACATTTTACATTTACATTTAATTGTTGGCAGATTGTTGCAGATAATTGCAGATGATCTTTTTATTCAATTAAATTGCAGATTATTTATTTTTTAAACAATGGCGTTTTTTTTATCCGTTTATAGTTACATTAAACATTATGGAAGTTTCACAAGTCAGAGCTGCTGTTGTTATTATTTTGCTATTATTATTCAACACCCTCACAACGTGGTATAAAGTGATTTTAATTCCTGAAACTCTGCCTTTTAATTTAACATCACGATCACGATGCATTCACTGTGATGGTTCGTGATGTAAGGAGTTTCCTTCCAGTTTCCGGACTTTACGGGTTCCACTTTCAAATAAATGTTGTGAACATTTTTTTTTTTATGTTGGTGAAAGTGACTCTGCATGAAACGAGCAGGTGAACGAAGCGTTCCAGTTATTCGGGTTGTCTTCGATTAACAATTAAAGATACTTCTGAACTATTTTTTCTCATTTCCTGGTCCTTGTCCTCCTTGACATTCTGTTGTCTCAGCTTTGTAACTTTTCTGCAACAGTTCAAATAAATCTCGACCGATTTTACTGTAACGTCTGAAAAAAATCAGCTCCACAGAAATGTTTACCAGAGAATCAGGAAGTCATAAACATTAAATGTAGCCTACATTAATTATCATAAGAATATCATATTGTTGTATTTACTGTATACGAATCTCTAGCTTGATCTGTGACGATCTTGCGTTCTGTGATTTTGCGCCCGTTTCACCCTGAACATTTTGCGGCACGTGTATTATGAAAAATACACCTGCTTGCTGTTTCAAGACTTGCATCATCCACATGATGGCTCAATCTTGCGCGTTCCTGACACGTGTCTCGCACGAGAGTAAGCCCAGGAAGTAACACAAAAGCAAGTCTTTGAACTATCAGCTGAAAATAGCGGCGCTGCTCGGTCCAGTTTTTGTTTACCGTCAATGATTCATGGAATGATGCATGCTGGGAAATACAGCTTAGGACTATACTTAGCCATTTTTCTGGAGGGTAATATGATATATAACATCATATATCTTGCACCGCTACTGTTTATTTTCTCACAGTCCTGGACCAGAATTCCAGATGATGCCAAGTCCTGATGTTATCATGACCATCAGTGGGTCAGTGAAGCTGGACCTTCTTTTAAATCATACAAATTGCTTAGCATAAAACTCTGGTTGTAATTACACTTTATAACAGTTTAGCAACATTAGCTACGCTGCTACGCTAATAGTGGCCAGTAAACTTGACCTTGTTAGTAGCTAACTATCTAAAATAGCAATTAAAACTAGTAGGTCTGCTAAGTTTATAGTGTAATATCCATGCTAACATTTTTATCTAGCCAAACATTTTCTAACGAGATGTTTTCTCTGTAGTCTGAGAACATTCTTTGAGAACATGATTGGCTTTCGTGCCACTGCGACCAAAGATGGCCAACACTAAAGTATCAGTCAGTGTGAAAAATTTGTGATGAAATTCTGAGTTTGAGCGCTGCTACAACGCTCATCTCAAATCCACTAATAGGAAACTCACAGGACAGCTACAAACTCGCTAACGGCGATGGCGAAACGTAAACGAAACATGCTAATGGCTCATTTTATTCACGTTTTCTAGACGAGTTGATTTCTGGATCACGCTGATTGATGACATAAGCAGCGCTGCACTGTAGGTAGTCATTTTTTAAATCTTTGTTGCAGATCTCCATCATATAATTTTATAACACTTTGAACATACGCTATAACAGTCTGCTACAGAATTCAGCCCAGATTTTTATGATGATCTCGTACAGTGTGACGAGTAAATAATCAGCTGAATTCACCCCCCAGTTTCAGTCAGTTTGGATAAGAGTCTCAACCAAATGTCATAAACGTAAATGTAAATGTAGTGAAGGCCTTGCTCAATTACACACACAAACCGAATGTGGGTAAATCAATGCCAGATTGCTAGGCTAATTACAAACCGTGCTAATTGCAAATGGCTGATCTCCATATTTTCATCCTATATGACAAACACCTTCACATGAATGAATAATATCACAATTTGCACAACAAAGCAATTAATTTTGACGACTGCTAGACACAATGAGGGAATAAACCTGGTTCATTATGAGGAATTATCATATTTTATTTCAAACACACACTCAAATGAATATTGTTATCACTTGGAAAAAAACAACAACAACAAACCTTCCATTTTGATGAACGTCCTGTTCACTGAGCGGGAAAAAAGAGCAAAAGTGTGTGATGTTTATCCTGCAGGGGTTTCGTCTCAAAGATAGAGATAGAGTGTGTGTAGAGGCTGAGTATCTCAAACAAACACACACACACACACACACACACACACACACACATATATATATATATATATATATATATATATATATATATATATATATGCCTCCAGGCTGTGTGGCCTCTGACAGCATCACAGATCACAGAAGAATTTCTGTCTGCTTTTAGTTTCAGCTTGTAGCGCTGCAGATATACACGGATGTGACGGGAAACCGTTATAAAGGATCTGAAATGATTATGAACGCAACACTGGCCCTCGTTTTCACCCTGGATAGGAACACATGTTTTCATAAATCATTCTCAGGAGCTTGTGCTCAAGAAATGTGGTGTTCATGCAGAACTAGTTAGTACGGGTTAGTAGTTAGTACATTTATACACCGATTTACATGGTGACGTTTAAATCGCTTATTTCAGTTATGCACCAATGCAATGAACATTTCATCGAATTCACTCATTTTAATATTTTCGAAGCAATTTCAAAATCCATGAATTAAGATGAATAAGACGAGCTGTTCAATTTGGATAAATGTAACACACTGTAATAAGAGTAAGAGTTCGCATGGTAGTTGGTGCACTGCGGTGGCTGAGCTGGATTACTGAAGGATTTTCCACTGTTTAGTCGCCATTTTATGATCTTCAGCTCTCTGTGAGCTTTGCCTTTATTTTTGTATGTGTGGCAGAATGTAAATCAGCTGTACTGTGAACAAACTTCGTTGTTTACAACTGACTGACATTCGTCAACATACACAGTAAGAAAATCGGCAGAAAAATGGTAAGAAATTCAGTTTGTATCTGTTCCAGTACTTTCCGTCGCTTGTCTTTCCCCATTTCTGCAGTAATATGGCATTTAAGTTAACTTCCCTGCTTTACAACACTCACTCCAAGACAGCAACAGATGTTAATTATATAATTATAATTATAAGTGATAATTATAAGTAAGTGGATTCAGGTGTGTTAGAGCAGGAAAACATTCAAATGTGCAAGGCAGAAGGTTCTCCGGGGTCAGGGTTGGGACATAGCCAAAGCACAGCGCTTACTTCAAGAGTTCTTTAAGGAGTTCATTGTATAATTAAAGTTTCTTAGCATCCAAAACACTATTGTAGAGTTCTACATAGAAACATTAAGGGTTCTTCTGTAGAGGAACGCCCAAAGAACCCAAATTATTTTTAAGAATGTATTAAATGAATACTTAAAGAATGATTCATTATGGCCACATATCAAATCTTCGGAAAGTTCTATCTGAATTTATTATAAATATGATATATAAATAAATACATATTAACAGTTGTATCTGAGAGTTAAAATTTTTATTCATAGAATTATCAGGCCATTATTCGGAGATGCTGAAATGTCATCACTGCAGATTTATGATTTATATGCAGATCGTGTATTGTGACTTTTGACGGTACATAAACTTCATATTTATTCAGAGTGACTAACAGCTATTGTCAGAACCCAGTAAATTCACAATATAAATTTATATCATTACTCGGAACAGGGCGCAGACTGACTCGCTCTCCGACCCTGAAAACGACCTCCTGGAAATACGAGCCATTCATTTTCAATCCCTGCACCTGAGACGCCATTAGAGCCGTAAAAATAAAGCAGGGGAAAGTCCTTTAGCTGTGAATAATGTAGCGCAGTATTAACAGTGCTGTCACACACTGCCATTTTCACGTAATGAATGAATCATGCTGCTCAGGAGAACGACACAGCGCTGAATCAATGATTTATGAGCTCAAAAATAGATTCAAATACCTAGGAATGGAGTCAAAAGTTTTCTTTTATAGTCTGTCTGCACATGTAACTAAAAACTATTTTTTCTGATTTCCTGATGTCAGAAAAAAACACCACTCCACTTGGACGCATCATGAATCAGAGCCTGTGAGATGATACTTTCTCATGGTGTTGGTACATATTGATTTGTGTCGTTTTTGATATAGCTCACGACTCCTGACTTATGTGCTCTTGTGCATGTAGGGTGTAAACCAGCTTTCACAGTTTTGTCAGGAAATATTATAATGCCGTTACAAATATGACCTATATTTAAATCTACACGTGTGGCGTGTTGTTCACAAACGAGTCGATTCAAATACATGAGCGATTGTTTTTGGTAGATTTGGCGTATTACTATATTCTTTTTATGAGGACAGGTTTTTACAGTTTTACAGTTATTCAAATAGATTTCGGTGACATTTCACACTTTCAGTGACATTTAAATAGAGATGTTGTAAATATAAGAGGTATGATGCTGTAAAGTCCAAAACGATCAGCTTGAATGACTCCTCAGACCAATCTCATGGAGCGTGTCTTCTCATGTTTCTTCAGTTCCTCGCTCACAACTTTAGTTCCTACCTGCAATCAGTTTCCGTTTACTGTAACAAGAAAAAACTTATAAGCTTGGTTTCATCTTCTCCTGTCATTAAAGGTGTATAGGGACATTATGAGGAAAAAAATCAAGCTTTCAAGGAAGTAGCAGAGATCGTTGGTTCCTTTGGTGATTGTACGTATGTAGCTACACTGCTGGAAAAAAAAAAAAAAAAAAAAAAAACACAATAAAAACCGTCATAGAATTTAGTATGGTTTTAATGGTTAGAAAGGGAATTGTATTGGTTTTAATGGAAACTGTAATGGTCCCTGTGAGTCTTATGGGTTTTAGAGTCGACTCTCAGGGATGAGCGGAGTCAAATGATCTGACTCACTGAAAAGAACCATCATTGGGTATGGTGCTAATATATCACAAACCACACACACACACACACACACACACACACACACACGAGGAGACTGGATGAATATGGTTAATTTAATATTGTAAAATACATTTTAAATTATTTAGAATGAGCAGTAACAGACATTTAAAAATAGGTAGATATAACAGTTACCTCTGTAAACTCTTTCTCTAATACACTGATGTCTCTAACAGCTTTATGTGTAAATATAGCCACATTTTTTTCTAACAGTTCCACATGATGCTGTTGATCTCTTAAATTAACGTTAATATTTGGAGTAAAGTCAAGGGTGTAACCATGGTATGGACACTGGGGGGGTCCAACGAACTCGGCGGGAGGATATGCAAGTGAATGTAACGTTAATGGTCTTCGTGCGTATGCAAATATCAAAAGTTAATTGACGTTCTTAAGAACAAACCAAGCCATGCTATGATGCCTTCTATACTAAGCTAAGGTTACCTACTATTTAGGTATCTAGTTACTTACTGTCTGAAAAAAAAGCTTGTATGTTCTGCTGCACTTTTCTACGCTTGGCTGCTGTCTCCATTTCTTACAGACTGAGCTGGTGAAATATATCAACGAACTTACTTGAGTATAGGCGCAACCAAGCGTACAATTGGAGTGGGGGCACACACCTATTTTCCTTAACAAACGGAAATATATTTAAAAGTAATAGAAATAAATAAATAGAATAGATGAAGAAAAGACAGATCTGTTGGCAGGGTTCATTAAATGGGGACATATAGAAAATATTTTGTACTGTATATTGAGGGGACAGATTGGTATTTCCTCAACATTGGGGGGGACACGAATCACCCCCCCCACCCCCACCCCCACCCCCCAGTAACGCGTGGTTAGCCCATGAGTAAAATCAAAAATACACTCTTCACAAAGTGTTACAGTACGCAGTGATGAGAGTGATGATCTCTGCTGCCCCCTGCAGGACACACTGTACACTGCAGCAGAGATTTACACACTCAGGTCCTCTTCATGAACTTCTGAAGCTCATCATGAAGGAGTTTAGAGGTAACACCATCAGGAACAAGGACACAGTGCACACCTGAGGGACATACAGAGACAGATCAGGCGAAGACAGTATCAGTTCAGTGTGTTCGTTTTTTTTTTTTTTTTTTTTTTTTTAAAAAGCATTAGTGTCTGTGGTTAGTAGTGTACAGGGTTGAGTGTGATTAATTTTGGGATTTAACCAGGATATAGGTTTGAGTATGGATGGTTTAGCAACCCTTGCTAGGGGACAAAGTTCAATGTGAATGGTGTAGGGACTCCAGGCAGGGGCATGGAGAGTTTAGGGAGCCATAATAAGGCTCATGTTTGATTGGCCGTATAACATTATAGGCTCATTTATATTAAAAAACCATCTGAATGTTTATCCCTGTAATAGGATATAGGTTTAAGTGTGGGTGGATTAGGGACCCTACAAAGGGTATAGGGTAAGTGTGAGTGGGTTAGATTTGTACCCAGCCTGCCGACTTCAATGATGTTTCTGGGTTCATCATCAAAGAACATCATGTCTGTGTAGCACACACCACTGTCTGCCTGCAATCTAGAAAACACACACACACACACACAATGTACTATAAGTCTCCTCATATTGTTCTTTTCCCCCAAACACACACATTACACCATCTTAATTACACAGATTCCTCTTTGCCTTACCTGTTAAAGTGTGGGACCTTTGACCCTGGGTAAATCTCTTTGAAGGTAATGTATTGGTCGAGGTTGTAGAGTGAGAGTAGCTCATTGGCTCCATCCACTTCCCCTGTGCTGAAACACACACCCACACACACACACACACACACACACACACACAATAATAATAATTATAATAATAATAATAAGAAGATGTATGATATACTGTATTATAATAGAATAATATATAATCATGGGATTAAACTGCCATTAATAAAATGCAGTAAACAAAGTAAAAAGTAAATAAAAATCAATAATCAACAAATATTATAGTCTTAAGAGTCCCCTCTCCATTTTTAATTTTCTTTAAAAAAAAAACCCTTTTAATGGCTCAGTCTTTATTACAGTAATGACAAAGTCCACACAGGTAAATGCGCAGGTATTATTTGCTTATCAACCAGTTTATTCTACATTCTTGAATGCTTGTTTTAGGCGTGTCAGGGGTTTTAAATGTGATGAGAAAACAAAGTGGACTTTGTGTTCGGGATTAGGAAACAATGCTGTAGAGATAGTGATGAGTGTGTTTCTCACCGCGAAGCCACGCCGATCTGTATGCCCTGAGTGTGCAGAAAGCGGAGAACGTCTACGGTGTCTTCATAAAGCCGGACATGTTCATTGCATGAGTCCACCACCCTCCCACTGTGAGAGAGGGAGAGAGAGAGAGAGAGAGAGAGAGAGAGAGAGAGAGAGAGAGAGAGAGAGAGATCATACTCAATTATAAAAGCAGTATTATTGAAAATGTTAGGGTTATTAACATAAACACATAATGAACAATAAGAAAATAAACTAACCTCTTATCCTTGCGGAAAGGAGGATTGACGTGGGTATCCACCCAGTAAGGCCACAGTGTGAAATCTATTCAGTGATACATTACAGTAAATCTCATATCACTAAACACCTAATTAAACACCAATAAAATTGATTGGGGGGGGGGGGGGGGGGGGGGGGGTCAGGTGCCAGTGACCCTGACAAGGCAGTTACTAAGGATGAATGAATAAACGCTGCAATGAATGAATGAACGCTTTGCCATTTCTCAAAGTTACTGATATTAACTTATTAACATATAAGTATTTCAGGTTGGCTCGTTTTTGACATGTTTTTAATCAGGAAGATTAACTCTTCCTCTCAATTCTGACCTGCTTATAACTAGTTTTTTTTTTATTTAGGACATTTCAGTGAACCTGACGGATTTGGATTGCAGATTTACATTTTAAATAATAATAAAATACACATTTCTATAATATAAAATTACTATTCAAGGTCGCATACAAGTACAATGACTATTCAGGTTACTGTATTAATAAAATCCCCAGATGTCTCTCTCTCTCTCTCACACACACACACACATACACACAGGCGCGTGCATGAAAGTTAGCGAACGTTTCTTTACAGACCGGAAGTGTTGTAAGTCTGTGATTACATGGTGTTTAAAAATGTCAACTTACCGAGGTCAAACACAACTAATTTGGGTTTAGACATGTCTAAACCTCAGCTTTCCCCTAGTACAAGGAAATACTTTTTTTTTCGTACTGTTCACGTGATGTTACGTCATTTCCGCATTTGTCTTACACCTCCCTGAATACGTTGGGCGCACGATTTTAGTCCGTTAAAAACGTATTGTTGTTTTAAAACCACGAGATACTTTATAAAAATACAAGTAAATTAATAAAATGACAGTTTGGCTCCTCTTAAAATATTTACAAAGCGCTTAAAGCAACAGTCGTTTGATTTCACCTCCAATTAGGTTTTGTACTCATTTGTAAAATCACTACAAAGACAGTATCACTAAGGAAGCAATTAAAATATCAACAATCCATCATGCCACCTTCATTAATACAATTTAACGGAAAACTTCACACTGGAACACATTAAATATGTTTTTTTTTTTTATATTGAAGTAGGTGTATTTGTGATGTGTTTGATGATTGGTGTTCATTTGTTGTCCAGTGCTGTATTTTTGTTGTACCTGTGAGAAGTTAGTGGTTATTGCTAATGCAGAACAATGGCATTTTATAGAAGAAACATTTTGAACAATCTCAAACATAAGTGATAACGATCAGGTGCCAAAAACCAAAAGAGAAAGAGCACCATTTCCCTACGATGTTCAACATCATAGTAATGAGACATCCAGAGCAGAAGTAGTGGAGATATCAAGCAGCTGTGCCGAGTTACAGCAGAGACTGGTCTCGGCTAGTTAACGATCTACTAGATGACGGTGGTATTAGCTTGAAAGTTGAAGCTTTGGAAGCTGTCCTGTTTGAGCAGAGGGTACAGATGAGGAGGTGGGAGAGCTTCACAGACTACAGGGCTGAAGCGCCACCGCATCACTCAATGCGATCGGGGGTAATGTAGGACTCTACTAAACCAAAAAGAAAATCGTTTCATCAACATGTCGATTAAATAAATTTAAACAAAAACAAAAAAAAGAATTTAATTATGAAATAAATCTCAGATGCCATTGAAGCTCAGATGATAATGATAAAGATTAATATGCAAGTTATTCAGGGTGGAGTTTGAGTTCCTTCGAGATCGGCCCAGTTGTCACTGCAGTGAAAGTTTGGTGTTTTTATAAAGTTCATGAATCTCAGCAGGACCTCTAACACAACCCAGTGATCCAGATTTAGTCAGGCAGAGATTAGGATCTAAAAATATCAGCTTAATGACAGAGTAAACCTCCCGGGTTCTGAATGCGTTTGCCTTTGGAGTCGTGCGTCAGCAGATAATTGATTAAGGTGGTGATGGTGCGCCAGCCTTGTGGGCTTACCAATCTGTCCCCTTGTGGGCATGGCCGCCCTACAGCATGACAGTCACTGAGCAATGAGATTAGTTTAATGTATGGCTGCCTTTATATTGCATTCTCTGTAGGCATGTCTGTATGCAGCCAGTTTGCTTTTCTGAAAGTGTGTGTTTTTGCTCGGTGTCTTACTCACACTCACTCTCTCTCTCTCTCTCTCTCTCTCTCTCTCTCTCTCTCTCTCTCTCTCTCTCTCTCTCTCTCTCTCTCTCTCACTCACACACACACACACACTCACACTCAAGGCTGTTTTACCTCAAGCAGGGTCACACAGCCCCTGTGTTTAGTCAACACACTCTCAGTTTAGTGATTTTGTTGACTTTCCACTGTTTTTCCCACAGGCTCAGGCCGACATTGAAGACGCTGACTCAATCTTTTTCATACGCAGCACACACTTTCTTTTCAAATGGAAAGGTTCAAGAAGCAACCTTGTTTAGCTCAGTGAGCCTTTTGAAAAAAACATCAGCTGTGTTTTATGGTGTGAGGGACTTCAGGGCATTTGTTCATCAGCAAAAAAAAAAAAAGTGTAATAAAAAAAAGGTGAAATAGCTGCTGCTTATACAGTAGCTACGTCATATACACTTTAACAGGAACACCCGTACACCTGCTCACTTGTACTCATGCTGCCACACCATTGTCTGATTTTTTTAATTGCACAAATGAGCAGATGTATAGGTTCATCAGAGCTGCTGTTATAGAAAATTAATCAACTCCTGGTATAAAACGGATCACAGAATGTGCTGCAATATCAATTAACACTAAATACATCTTACAAAAATATATCAAACACATGAATTCACTCTATATGTCTTCACACACACACACACACACACACACACACACACACACACACACACACACACACACACACACACACCTGCTGGTTGGTGCGTCCCCAAACTTGAGACTTGCTATTGTGTGTCTTTAGTGTTCATCTAGAACCTGGTTGGTCCTTTCAAATGTTATTTTCTGTCTCAGCTGCTCAAAGTCAATATGAGCTGTGAACTGTAGATCTATTGCTAAGTACGGGCAGAGCGCAGGGGTTAATCAGCACGTGGCTTTGTGTTCAAATGTGGTTTTATCCTGGTTTCAGTGACAGGTGGTGATAGATAATGGAAAAGCATCGAAAAACAGCTTAATATGGAGTTAATGTTTAATCTGACCTGATGGTAGCTCAGCAGTTTATATACTCATAACTCTCTTACACACACACACACACACACACACACACACACACACACATTTGTCTTACTCTTTGTGAGGACCTTTCATTTACATAATTATTAATGTGGCAAATTAAATTTCAGCTCTTTTAGTTTCTTAAATTAAAGCTGCGCTTTTTCTCTCTTTTTTTGTGTGTAAAAAAGGCGTTTTCTTCATGGGGATCAACCAAATGTCCCCAAAAGATATTCCTATACTTGTGGATAAACACACACACACACACACACACACACACACACACACACACACACACACACACACACACACACACACACTCATTGCTTCGTAGCAGTGGTAAAAAAAAATAATGGCCTCTGAAACTCTGTCATCTGATTAAAATGTATTAGAAATATTGTGATGATGTCATCACCTTTTAATCTCTAATACAGTTTATATTGTGTATCTCAAATGTGCTTTAAGTATATCAATAACTTAGAAAGAATGGGGAAGATAAAGCTATTTAAAATACAGATAACAAATGCACACAGAGTAACGTAAAGGACATCGTGCTGTGAACTGATTGTGTGTGTAAATATGAAACACGGCTAGGATTAACTTTTAGATGTACAGTGTAATATATGTACAGTACGTCCTGTGTGTGGAGAAATCAGAAAGCAGTGAATGCAGATTTAGTTCACAATGCTAAACTGGTAACATCATTGTCATCGTCATCATCGTCATCATCATCCTGAAATCACTAAACAAGCATCTTAAAGTGGATTTTAGTTCTAAAACACTTCAGAAACTTTTAGCTAAACACATGCAGGTCCGAAATATGCCTGCACTCGTCTTTTAATCGAGTGTGTGAGAGGAAAGACTTCCACACTTTCAGTCAACATCATTCAGTTGTCCATTAAAAATATTTCAAATATAAAACTCTCCAAAGCCTTATTATCTTTATCTTTTATTATAACATCAGGGTCATAAGAAGGAAGGTCAGAGGAAAGAAGCAAGGAAAGAAAGAAAGAAAACTAACAAAAGGAAAAGACAGAAAGAAAGAAATGTGAAAAGTGTGACAGTGCTGTTTTTTTTTGTTTTGTTTTTTTTACCAGTAACTCATTTACTCAGCAGAAACGTTCTAAATGTTCTCAGCTCTCCGTGAACAGGAGCGTAATCAGTGTTCCAGAGATAACACATTTATACTCACAGCACTTTTACTTTCTTCATTTCCTTTTTGCCCAGGAATTAGCCTCGCCCCCAGCCTCCTACACAATTCAGCAGTTCACAAACTTCTTTATTCCCCTGAAAGTCTCACTGTGTGGAAAGAACATCACTGTATTGTTCCTTTTATGCCACAGGAATTCGTATACATTTTTAATTTATTAAGGAATGACACGTCATACTTCTTATCCGTTTATAGCTACATTTAATGTCGGTGAAACGAGTTAGTTCCTGTTCTCGCTTACGTTATAGCAGCTGTAAACATTCATTCCCTCACCACCCCTCTCTTTATTCTCTCTCTCTCTCTATTCCCTCTCTTTATTCTCTCTCTATTCTCTCTCTTCATTCCCTCTCTTTATTCTCACTCTCTTTATTCTCTCTCTTTATTCTCTCTCTATATACTCTTTCTTTATTCTCTCTCTCTATACTCTCTCTTCATTCTCTCTCTCTCTATTCTCTCCCTCTATTCTCTCTCTATTCTTTCTCTTTATTCTCTCTCTCTATTCTCTCTCTTCATTCCCTCTTTATTCTCTATTCTCTCTATTCTCTCTCTCTTTATTCTCTCTCTCTTTATTCTGTCTCTCTATTCTCTCTCTTTATTCCCTCTTTATTCTCTCTCTCTAGTTATTCTCTCTATTCTCGCTCTCTTTATTCTATCTCTCTATTCTCTCTCTTTATTCCCTCTCTTTATTCTCTCTCTTCAAGTTAATAAGACAAAAAAACTTCGCTTGTCGTGTTACCAAGAAACCGCAAAGAAGCATAACCCCGTCTGTCCTGAAGATGAGGGAAAACTTCTAATGTTACAGCTTTACCTCTGACTGTTACAGAGCACTAACACTGGAGACTCCTTCCTTACGTGTTACGCAAACACATTTCTCCTTACTTCAAAAAAAGTTAGCATATCAACGTTTACACGCATTATTAAATGTTTATTATCAGTGGAGCGTCCGCTGTACACGTCCCTGTGAACAAGCTGTTACTATAGAAACCATAACATATCGGAACGAGTTATTATAAACCTGCTCTACTGTCAGAGCTGCTGTTATAGAAAACTAATCAACTCCTTCTATCGTAACTCTTACATGCTGAGAGAAAGAAGCTCTCAGTTTAACAGTGATTGCAACAATGAGTGAATGTTTTTGTGCTGATTCTGAAGAATGAATGTCTGTGAATGATCATTAAGCTGCACACACACACACACACACACACACACACACACACACACGGCCGAGTCCAAAAGTCCACGTGTGATACAAACTGCTTTTATTTCATCACGTACGCTGTGTGAAAAACTCTAAACATTTACACATTTACCTTAATTCCTCAAATCAACCTGAAATATCATTCAGTTTATTTCCTCAAGCTGGTCTTTATATTCACACACAGCTCATTCACACACAGCTCCAGACTCAGTATTAATCATTATTCACTGTACTGGATTTATATTAGTGCAGTATAGCAGGTGGAGAAATGGCATTTGACAAATTAGCATGATTAAAAACAAATAACAAAAAATTACAAAAAAAAAAAAAAAGGTTAAAGTTATGATGATATTCGTCATAACAGTTACGTAACTAATAATTTTAGAATAATTTCCACCTGCATGACCATCTTGCATATAATTATAGCTATTATATAAATCTGAATATAAAACTGATTCGCTTCAGAAAGAATTGGGTAATATTTTTAATCATACAGTCAGCTCACATTACATTTTTTCACCTATATTACTGTTTTATTTCAGCTTTTATATCACACTATTTTTATATGTAAATATAATAATAATAATAATAATAATAATAATAATAATAATAATAATGAAATCTGACCTTTAATTCTTTGTCAATTTATTGAAACAAATTTTTTTTTCTTCTTTGATTATTTTTATTTTTATTTTTTTTACATTTTAGAATAAATTTACTTATAAATTAAAGCTTAGATTCCTGCTATGTTTTCAGTGGTTCCAGATTAACCGCAGTTTCCTAGCTAAATAAATAGCAAAACAAATTTATTTGTTCACAAAGACTTTTTTCATAACCTTTTCTTACACAGAATCAATATCGGACTGATACCAGCAAAAAATGGTTTATCGGATATTGAAGAGAACATCTGGGATATCAGAACAAATGGCAAAGATTGGAATTGGATTTAGTAAAGAAATTTATTTGGAACCGACAAATTGTTGGGATTGGTACAATGTAAAGTAAGTGATTTTTGTGTGTAAGAGTGTAACTGTGAAGTGCTTCAGTTAAAAGAAAGAAAAGAAAGGAAGCTTAATAGTTTTAAAAGAAAACGATATCGGAGTCGGCTGATGCTCAAGGTTTCAGTATCAGAAAAGAAAAGTGGTATCGTGCCATATTTATGTTTTACCAATATTTATTTACCAAGGCTGCCAATAATTCTGGAGCTGAGTGGAAGTAAAGGCTAGTGAAGCCTGACTTCTGCTACTAGCAACATTAGCTCAGTTGTTTGCACTAAGTTCCTGATAAACGTGTTAAACTGCATCGGTCTTTAGAGTTGGGTGAAGCGATCATCAGCGAATCCTCGGTTATCAAAGCCATCTTTCTCCTTCAGAATCTCACACGTTATTCCATTTCCTGTCACTCTTTCTCCGGTTTCCTCCACTTCCTCAGAGTGTTTCCTCTTCGCCCTGAGAGGAGGAGAAGAGGGCAGAGTTGGGTTTTAGTTACTATAGGAACGATCTCTGGCCTTCTCCACCTGAACACCGTGATTGGAATTTCTAGAATCTGTTGTTTTTTTTATTTAATATTTTTTGTTTTGTATTATTAAATTGTTTTGGGTTTTTTTTCATGAATGCAGCTTTGAAAGATGCTTGTTTTATTTAAAAACTGCCATATGGGTGGGCTATACGACAAATATATCATATCGCGATACTTTAGGACACTTCTTCGCCGGACAAGATGTGTGACAATATGTGGGTTTGCTAACAAACTGCCAGCACAATGTACTCACAATTGTACTCTGCACAATGACAATAAAGTTATAATCAAATAGAATCTAATCTAATCTCACTATCAATATTATATAATCATATTGCCCAGCCCTAACACACACACACACACGCACACACACGCACACACACACGCGCACACACACGCGCACACACGCGCACACACACACGCACACACACGCACACACACGCACACACACGCACACACACGCACACACACGCACACACACTGACCGTGTCTTCTGGATGAAGGAGCTGAAGAGCATGGCAATGATGCCGGCACACACGATTCCCATCACCACTCCGAACACGATGAGCCATGGTGGAGTGTCGTACTGCACCGGAGCCGCCAGAGTCGGGTTTATTCCCACAAACTCCAGTGTCTGATCCGTCAGCAAAAACGCGTTATTGATCCGATTCCTCGAATTCCTGAAAAAAAAAACTTCCCTCAGAAATTTATGACATGAAACTTTAACCTTATAGGAGTCAATAATACATCGTGTGTAATATAACCTACATACTACAGTATATACAGCAAGTGACCGACATATAACATATAAAACACTGTGTGGCGCTATTCTAGTAATGTACTGTTACCAAGAAGATGATTATTTTCCTCTAACAGCACATCCCCAAAGTGTTTATTCCTTTTACACCTGTGATATGCAGCTGCGCTACTGTCTTTATAGGTCTGCTGTTCTAGAAAACTAATCAACACCTTCTGACGGATATTAAATAATAATGTAATCATTGTTAGATAATTGATGGGCAAAAAGCCAACATTAGATCTTTATAATTTTGAGAAATAAATGAAGGTGCCAGAGTTTTATTGGATGAACCATGTGAAGTGTGTGTTTTTACCTGATGGCGTTCTCCACCACATTTTTGGGAATGAGCTGAGAGCTGTCGCTCGGCGACGACACCACGAACCAAAATGATACTCGCTTTGTTTCATTACACACCAAGACGTTTGAGGCGCTGGACAAAAACACACAAATATGCATGAAATGCTCAGTTCAGCTCAGACTGACCCATTTTAAATGATTAATAAAAGTGAGAAAATACTACGGATGGTTTTGCCACAGTTTGTCTGCATTTCTCTATTCCTACAACTGTTTTTATTTCTTTATTTATCATACTGACGAACGTGTAAGATGCAAACTAACAAAACTAGCATTAAGCTAGATTACACAAAGTTCAAAGACTAGCATAAAGCTAGTCAGGGTGATGTACGCCACAATGACATCACTAAACAATATCACAATATTGATAATAATGATAATAACTCAACAATAGACTGAGAATTTTTAAACGACCTTCCATTTTCCAGACAAGAGAAAAAGGCATGATCATAAAAGTAATGGCACCCCATACCATGTCCCAGCATCCATTATCTTGTATTTACAAAATACAAATTTCAGATGTCTGTTATCTACATTTATATAAACAAAGAAGCTGACGTATAGGCAAGCATGTAGCTTATATACACAAAATACAAAGCTAGCATAAAGCTGGAATATATCAACGCTAGCTGTTAACTGAGAGTGACCTAATGGCCACACTTCCACTGTCACCACCAATCTTCCATCCATCCATCCATCTTCAACCACTTACTCCTTTTCAGGGTCATGGGGGAACCTGGAGCCTATCCCAGGAAGCATCAGGCACAAGGCGGGGTACACCCTGGACAGGTTGCAAGTCCATAGCAGGGCACAATCACATACACACTCAGACACCCATTCATACACTACGGACACTTTAGACAAGCCAATCAGCCTACCATGCATGTCTTTGACTGGGGGAGGAAACCGGAACACCCGGAGGTGGAAGTTAGTAAAGAGGTCCTTTGACTCTGTTAATTAGTCCTGTACAATGCTAAACTGGTGGCGATTTGTTTCCCTTATTTCTTAGCTACATTAGCTTCATAGCCCAGTGCAAACTTCAGCCCCGTGATGGATGACTCTCAGAGTGATAGAAACATTGTGAGTTTGTCATTGTTCGCTGTTACAGAAATAGTGTAAATAAAGAGTTTTTGTATTCCTGTATTAACATTTTTGTTCAAACTCAAAAAAAAAATGGGTTCAAGGCGAATCTTAGAAATGTTTGTGATGTTTTATTTTATTCATTTAAAACAAACAAACTCTAAATCTCATTGAAAGTGTGTTTAAATACAAAGATTTAGGTATTTGATTCAATATTTGTTGATTTTTTTATAGTTATATAAATGGTAAATGGCACACTTATATAGTGCTTTTATCCAAAGCGCTTTACACTGTGTCTCATTCACCCATTCACTCGTACCCCAATGGTAGCAGAGCTGCCATGCAAGGCGCTAACTTGCCATCGGGAGCAACTTGGGGTTCAGTGTCTTGCCCAAGGACACTTTGACATGTGGAGTCACCCAGGCCAGGAATTGAACCACCAACCCTACGATTAGTGGACAACCCTCTCTACCACCCGCACCACAGCCGCCCCAGTTATATAATTGAGGAGTTAATGCTGGGACATTCTGTGTAGCGTTCCGAACAACATTAATGGATAATCTCGAGTATCTTTATACAGTTGGCTTTATATTTAACACTGCAGTAACAGTGTGTGTGTGTGTGTGTGTGTGTGTGTGTGTGTGTGTGTGTGTGTGTGTGTGTGTGTGTGTGTGTGTGTGTGTGTGTGTGTGTGTGTTCCACTCACGTGTAATTCTCATTGTTGGTGTAGCTCATCATTGCGAAGGCCACTGAGGCTCTGAAGAAGTACATCTCACTGTCGTTCCAGTCATACTGTCACCACAAGCATTATTCTTTTAATCGTTTAATAAAACAGCTACATGAACAGGCAAAACAAGGGCTCAGACATTTTCAGGAGATAAATAGAAACTTACAGCATTATCTCCCAGCTCTGTTTTAATACTGAGCCTGACAAGATAGCCATTGCTCTGCGATTCTACAGACAGAGAGAAGAGAGAGGCGTTATTTCACATCTAATGAAAAGTTCTCTGTCAGAGTCGTCTTCAAACGTCCAGGTACCACCGAGGAAATCCGAGTACCATTCACATAAAGGTGCTGTGAGGAAAAAAGTGATCCTGGTTGTCCAAGATGGCCGCCGCTGTGATGTTCTAGTGTTCAGCTTCATGGTGAGGTTTATTCTGTGTTTATAGCTGTTATTGTTCGGTTATTGTTAGCAGTTATTGAGGCAGATATCCACTAAGAATCTGAATCTTTAACTTTGACACTTAGAGATAATGAGACACACTGGGAGACTTTAAGAGAGATTTTGAGATAATGAGACAGACTGAGAGACTTTAAGAGAGATTTTGAGATAATGAGACATTGAGAGATTTTAAGAGAGATTTTGAGATAATGAGACACACTGAGAGAAACACTGAGACCTGGCTGAGTCTTACCTGATTTACATATGCTGCTCCCTAGAGCTGGAGCCACACACAACACACACACAATCCACAACTTCATCCCTTCTTCTGTTTTCCTTTTATCCCTCTATCACAAACTTTTTCCTCTCTCTCGGTTTCACACACGTACACACACACCGGGTCGTATCTGAACTGAGAAAGAAGTGCGTGTATCGCTGTTGTTTCCAGGACTGGACAGGAAGAGTGGAGAGGGTGGGGCAGAGGGGTTTAATGGTTAAGCAAAGTGCTGCATGTGATAAATGTCTTACACACACGCACACACAGAGACAGAGACAGAGAGAACACTGGATTGTGAGCTGGATAGAGCTCCTAGGTAAACACTACTCTCTTAAACTGCTCATTATAACGCTAGTTTGTGTTTTAACCTTTTAACTGTCATGCTAGTTTATATGTTAGCAGTCCTCTTCATATATATTTAGGGTTACTGTTGTTTGTATCTCCTTCTTTCATGTCAAACAGATTAACCCACGAACTAGCATTGTAGATAACACATTAACACATAAGTGTTTTAGTGAACCAGCCAATCCACTATCTAGCTTTACACGTGAACTAGCATTATAGTAAACATGCTAAAACATGAAGCTAGCGTTATAGTAAACAGCTTGAAACACAACCAGCGTTACTACACCATCCTATACTCTATATGCAATTCACAACTAGCCTAATTTAAAGTGAGACTAGTTTAAAAGTAACTGAAAACAGGAATATATCAACTTATTTTTCGTTATTGAAAGTCAACATGTAAAAACTTCAGTTCATGTTGATCAGGTTCATCAGGGTGTATCTTTAAAGAAATGCAAACACATTGAAAATCATAAAATAGAGCTACCTGTGAGAGCCTATTCCTAAAAATATGGTTATTTTATACCACAGTACAGCACTTTGGAACTGAGAATCCATTAAAGAAAAATGAATAAAGAATGAACTCTCCCTTTGGCTATAAAGCATTTCAGAAAGGTTATCCATAAAGCCATGTATGACCATAAAAATGTATTCATAAAATATAATGAGCGATTGGGTATTGAATATATGAGCTATGCGTAATCGTGTTTATAAGCAGTTCTTTTACAAGTAGGGAACGTCATTAGGAATTAAACTGATGTACTTAACAAGAGTTTTACAGAAGCACAAACACATCAGTATTAACTCTGCTATATAAATACAGCTAGCTTATATTTTCCAAATATATAGCATTACAAATATTTCACATAAAATCGTGTGGAAAATAGAAGCTGAAATGTCACTTTAGTCCATTCACTATAAAACATGATTGCCCTATTAAGTAATGTGAATTTATTTATTCTCTTTAACTCCAATTGTCATGACAAGTTTTGGATATTGAGCTCAAGTTTGTAAGTTTTCAAAAATTAAACTTCAGGTAATCCATTGTCACGATTTTATGGCAGCAAGTGAACTTTTGTTTTGAAGGTTAACCATCTGAAATGTTGTACAGAGTTTAAAAAACAAACAAACAAACAAACAAACAAAACTTTGGTGTTGGAAATGTGCTTCATAAAATTCACCTGAAAAAACCTACAAATCTAATCGTCTAAAATAAATTTAAGTAAATAAATAAAGAAAATAAGCCTGTTTGAAAATAAAACATCACCTGAGTGAAAGTGTCTTCTGTAACGTTTTCATCCTAAACACTTTGTAAAATGCATAATGCCTTTATATCAACAAAAGACAAACTGTTAAGAGACAGGAAGACATAAATAAGAGACATTTTAATGAAATAAAGACGTCTATCCGAATAAATACGATCTCGGAGAACGTTACTGTAGAACAAAAAAACAAACAAACAAACAAACTGGAGAGTTTCTCCGGAAACTGCAGTCCTTAAAATAAAAATAAATTAGATAGAAGTGATGTGAAGTTCAAATGAAGAATGATCTGACCTGAAACACATGAGTGTGATGAGATACATAACATGTACCGTTTGTAATAAAGTAAAAATGTGCTTGTGCAGCTGATGAATAAAAGACTTTTGGCCAAAACGTCCGGTTTATCTTTACATTTATTACTCTAAAGTTAGAAACATGGGTGAAAAACAAGATGTAGGTTTGGTTTCTGTTTTAGTCTGATGGCTTTTGTTTATTTTATTTATTTATTTTGCAGAAAATTATTAATATGCAGACCCGAGCACACTACATTTCCTGTTTGAACACTGAACTGAAGAATGATGGGGTGTTTGTGGAGCATTACTAGACATAAACTAAATTAAAATGTGATAACTGATGAAGCAGTAAAATGAGTCAGTTCTCTCTCTAACCACACGGTGGCAGCACAAATCCACCTCCTCAATCCCCGCCACCAGGAGTTCTGGATGCTGATTGGTCAGAAGGTGTTGATTAGTTTTCTGACAGTAGTGCAGTTGCACATGACAGGTTTATATTAATGCGCTCGTTCTAATACGTAATCCTTTCTATAGTAACAGCTTGTCCGCAGGGACACGACAGCAGATGCTCCACATAAACAGATTTTAAAAAATTGTTATGATGGTGAAGTTTTCTAAAAGTAAGGAGACGTTTATTTAATGTTTATAAAAGGAGTCTCCAGTGAGCTAGGTAAATGATTCAGTATAAACAGATTTTTCAGATTGTTTATTGAATAGCAAGGATACAAGGGATGTACATAAGCCATGCTTCCTTCCCTAATAATATCAGATACATAAGCCACGCCTCCCTTACTGGTTCTGTCAGGTGCATGAGCCATGCCTCCTTCACTGGGACTGAAAGATACATAATGCACGCCTCCTTCCCTAATATTGACAGGTACATAAGTCATACCTGCCTTACTGGTACTGTCAGGTACATAAGCCACGCCTCCTTCACTGGTTCTGTCACGGAATAAGCCACGCCTCCTTCATTATTATTGTAAGGTACATAAGCCACGTCTCTTTCTCTAATACTGAATTAAGTCACGCCCCTTCACTGGGATTGCCAGGTACGTAAGCCACGCCTCCTTCATAGCTCGTTAGAGGTGTGTGTGTGTGTGTGTGTGTGTGTGTGTGTGTGTGTGTGCGTGCGCGTGCGTGCGCGAGCTATAGGTTCGCGCACTGCAGAGGCCGCGCCTCTCTCTCTCTCTCAATCTCTCTCTCTCATCTGTTCTTCCTTTCTCGTGATCGGATCACAGTGTCTCACACACACACACACACACACTGCAGATCGGCGTGAATGCGCGTGGAAGGTGGGCGGGGTTTTGAGATACGGATGGATCTCTCCTCCTCCTCTCTCTCTCTCTCTCTCTCTCTCGGTGTTTATACTCGGTGACAGGCGGCCAGGTGAGTAACACACTCGAGTTTCGGTATATATACATATCTATATATATATGTGTGTGTGTGTGTGTGTGTGTGTGTGTGTGTGTGTGTGTGTGTGTGTATGTTCACAGTAGAGTTTGTGTATTGCTGCCTCTTCTGTTTCTCTCTCTTTTATGTGCCGGTGTGCTCACGTGCTCACAGCAGGATTGGACTGTGTAATTTGGCGGATATAATGATTTTTAAAAATGATAATTAGATATATATTTTCTTGCTGGTGCTCTAGACAGAGCAGGAAAGCCCAGAAACCCTGATCTTTAATGTTCATTCATTCTGATCTTCATGGAGCTTCAGCAGCAGCAGGCAGACTGGCTTTACTACACAATCCTGTGTGGAGTCCAGTTCAGTTTCACTTCATTTTCTCCGATGAATTATGAAATAACTCCTTTTGTTATTTAGTTTTCCATTTCAGATCATATTTATCTTTGCTCTTTGTTTACCGTCAGTTTTACATTTACACCTGGTTAGAGCATTTAGCAGCGCATTGTTGCTGACTCTGGCTTTTATTTCCTATTGTCACTCTCCTTGTAAAATACATGTTTATACATATTTTAAGATTAAAAGCATTTAGCATTAGTATTAGTTGAGGGTGTTTAATTTGAAGGAGGATTTGTTTTTATTTTATTGTGTTTTGAGGAGGACGGGTCACGGTGGCTTAGTGGTTAGCATGTTTGCTTCACACCTTCAGAGCTGTGGGTTTGATTCTCCCTGTGAGTTTGCATGTTCTCCTTGTGCTTCAGGGGTTTCCTCTGGGTCCTCCGGTTTCCTCCCCCAGTCCAAAGACATGCGTTGTAGGCTGATTGGCATCTCTAAATTGTCCGTGGTGTGTGAATGTGTGTGTGAATGTGCCCTGAGATGGGTTGGCTCCCCGTCGTGACCCTGTGTAGGATTAGCGCTACAGAAAATGGACGGCTGGATGGATGGATGGATGGATGGTTTTGAGGATTGCCCTGAGGATAGAGATAGAATTGAGAGATAACAAATTTGTATTTAAGATCATTAAAATGCCATGCTATTTTATGCTAATTGAGAATGATTATTGAATGTCAGCCTGACTTCCATGAAAACACCACATCATTTCACAATCATCAGTCACTCCAGGATTTTGCAGTTTTGCGATCGCAGAAATGAACGCAAAATCAGGAAACAAAATTTTCAGAGGAGGGTGTAATTTTTCAAAATTACAGAGATTCGGGCGAGATGTGTCATGTGACATCATCACGACGCGCGTTCAGCCAAAGCCCTCTACAATTCATGAGCATCGAACATGACTACAGCTAAAAGGTCTCGTTTACCAACAATCATCACTGTGAAAGAGCGCGCGGTGCTATTTCCTGCAAATGCAATTTCGCCAATTCAGTTTTCTGATGAATTATGTGTTGATGGATAATTCACTCAACACAATACTAACTGAATCTCATTAAAGCAGCAGTGTGTTATAGCTTTATATTATTTCTTATTCAGCTTTTCTCTCTTTACCGGTTCATTTCACACACACTTTATCATTCAAATAAGGAAATGGCCTTGAAGGGTTTGTTTTTTTTACTTCTTAAACAAAAAATAGAGCTTCTGTTAAAAAAAGTAAAAGTCAACATACCTGTTTCTGCTTACTCAAGTGTTAGAGTTACCTTTAGACTGAAAAATCATTAACCAATGATAAAACCATGTGTGTGTGTGTGTGTGTGTGATAGAGGTGACAGGAAATGTATTAGTTTCCCCCACAGACCTGATTCTGAGTCAGTGATTAACACCACACCTCGGATTTGTTTTTTGTTTGTTTGTTTTGATTAGTCTACACGAATTGATTTTATTTTAGGATTAAAGAAAACTTTCCTACTCTTGTGTTGCTTTACTTATTATTTACTTATTTACAGTTCTTTACTTACTACCTACTTCAAGTACTTACTTGTCTGTGTACTTATTTACTGCACTTTACATAATATTGACATATTTAGCTACCTACTTATTTATGTACTTTATACACTTGTTTACTTAATTGTTTACTTACTGCACTAACATTACTTATTTACTTTACATACAGTACATATTTACTTAAATCCGTATTTACTGCTTACTTTACTTACTTATTTACTTTACATACTACTTACTTAGTTACTTTACACAGAGTACTTGTGTACTTAATTCTTACTGTAATTTCTTTACTTACTACTTATAAACTATACTTACTGATGCAGTTATTTAATTAATTCTTACTTATCACTTCATTATATAGTTACTTTACACACTTATTTATTTACGTCTTGCAGGTATTTACTTAATTCTTTATTTACTTTGCACATTTACTTACTATATTACTCTACCTTACCCACTACTTACATTATGTCCTTCATTTATTATTTATATACTTATTATTTACTGTACTTTATTTACTACTTACTTACTTACTTACTTTACTTATCAGCTTAATTTTAAGTGCTTATCTACTTAATTCTTTAGTTACTCTAATTACTATAATTACTTACTTTACTGTATTTTAATTACTACTTATGTAGAATGTACTTTACACACTTATTTACTTAATTCTTTAGTTATTACTTATTTTACTCATTTACCTGTTTACTTACCTTATTACTGTACTTTACTTACTCCTTGCATTATGTCCATTATTTAGTTTTTATATACTTATTATTTACTGTACTTCATGTATAACTTACTTGCTTAGCTACTTATTTACTTATTTTGGTTACTTTATGTACTTCCTCTACTAATTTACCTACTTTACATATTTATTTACTTTATTTATTTACTTTCTGTACTTCACTTACTGACATGCTTAACTGTAATTTACTTATTTACCTACAAGCTTTTTAGAATATTTCTTCGGTTTTAATTCTCAGGGATTTTCTAACTCACACTCTATTAAGAGCTGCAGTGAACACACAGATGCAGTGTGGATCAGAAGTGTGTGTGTGTATATTTTGTGCCAGTCCATGGGGGATTCCTCGCCCTATTGTGTGTCTCTGCATGGACAGGATGTGCAGTTTGGACCACTGATCTGTTTCCTGTCGATCGGGGGACCCTTAGTGACACTGATTGGCACACACACACACACACACACACACACACACACACACACACACACACACACACACACACACACACACACAGATAGCTGGAGCGTTGAGTAGAAGAAGGGCCTCGTTGTGTTCGGTTTTGAAAAAGTTAAATATTATAAAGAATTACAAATGATATCATCAAAAAAACACCAGTCACACACACAGACCCGAAGAGACTTTCTTCATCCATGCCATGTTACAGACAAAGGGAGAATCATATAAATAAGAAACAATAAATGAATTTATATTGAAATTTGATGTATAAACGATACAAATGAGACACGTGTTTATTCACTGAGCTGACTGGGAAGAGGATTCTGGGTAAATTCGGCACCTTGTGAAGTTCTGATGGAAAAAAAATATTCAGTTCAAGCCCTTGCTCATGTTTTCCCTTCTTTCAGGATCACTAAGAATTTTCCAAATATTTGTTTTCTATTTTTCCACTTTACTCTGCACTTCTCACACGCACGCGCACACACGCGCACACACACACACACACACACACACACACACAGATACAGCAGGATGTTCCTGGTGTGTAGACAGGACTGACCTGTCTGACCCGTCAAACGTTGGTGTGGTTTCCTGATGTGATGAGCTTCACGTCATTCACAGCTTCGAAGATCTGCGGCTGTGCCTTCATCACACCGTTTACAGGAAAATATTAGACATCGGGATGGAGTGATGAAGCGGGGTTACCATTACCACTCTGGAGTTCATTATGTTCTTCTAACAGAACTTCCCTGAGTGTTTAAATCCTCTGTGTAGTAAAACTTTCACTTACAGCTTTACCTCTGATTGGAACAAAGGGCTGACACTGGAGACTCCATCCATACGTGTTACACAAACAGTTTAACGTTAAAAAAAAATTCATAACAATTGTAGAAATGAAAACGTATCAGAGCGAGCGCATTAATATAAGCTTTGATTTGCAGCTGCACTACTCTCAGTGCTGCTGTTATAGAAAACTAACCAAATGGTAAATGGTCTGCACTTATATAGCACTTTTTAATTCACACACACACACACCAATGGTAGCAGAGATGTCATGCAAGGCACTAGCTTGCCATCGGGAGCAACTTGGGGTTCAGTGTCTTGTTCAAGGACACTTCAGCATATGGAGTCATGTGGGCCGGGAATCGAACCACCAACCCAACGATCAGTGGACAACCCTCTCTACCACCTGAGTCACAGCTGCTCTAATCAACACCTTCTTTCTGACCAATCACAATCCAGAACTGTGTCATTAAGCCCAAACCTCCCCTTCATACCCAGAGAGACATAAAGCGCTGTTGTTGTGTTGTTGTGAGTCTCAGGGTGACTCACGGATTTCCTCTCTGATCAGGAAACTATGCGGCCTGAACCACACACACACATTCTAATTGGAGCTGCAGCTAAATATACTCTAATAAACACAGTAACACTGACACTGTAATACACACGGGCATAGAGAGAGAGAGAGCGTGTGTGTGTGTCCATCTGGTCTGGCAAGGCCACACACTAAGCCAGGTGGTGTTCTGATTATAAACAAAAGCCGAATTTGTTGTTTAATCGTTTGATCGATCTCACCATATTGATAGCGTCGGCCTAAAACGCCTTCATTACAAATCCGCCACATAATAAATGAGTAAAATGCGACTCTGTTAATTCGGGAAAATTATGTTTTATTTAACGTCACCCTGATATATCTGTGCTCAGAGTGTAGAGATCTGACCGGTAGCTTCCAAACAGAACCTTTGTCTTGTTAACAATAAATGAATGATTTAACAATAAAAAAAATGACGTCACATGACGCATCTTGGCCCAAATCTGCGGAAATTTTCGAAAATTGCACAAAAATTTTGCGCTAATTCCTGCGATTTTCTTGATCTGGAGTGACTCGTAAGAGGCCGTGCGTTATAATCCTTTTCTTGTTTACTCGTGATCACCACGTCATTTTCTCGCCATCATGACGTAACAAAAAGCTGTTTTCTCACAACGAGAAAATCCACGCTCATGAATGGGACTGGTCAGATGCAGACTGTTTTTAAACACCATCTTTCAAACGTCATTGCGTAGCCGTGCGGTTTACCCGGTCCCTTGAGTTGGCTTTCAGTGTAACTGACTACACGTTCAGGGTTGCTATATCGTCTTCAAGCCATAAAGTTGTGGACATAACAGCCTCAATCCCAAGCGTTGGACTCTAGTGTACGGTACATACAGCTATTTCAGCTCAAGCGCGTCCCTAATCAAAGCAAATACGCTTTTGCTGCCTCCAGAACAATAAGAACATGTTGTGCCGATATCAAACAAGAAGGAGAAGGACAAAAAACAAGAAGGAAGAATAACACTAATGCATGTGTGTTTATATATATATATATATATATATATATATATATATATATATATATATATATAATGTTTGATGTTTTACCATGGCTGTATTGGACTTGTCTATTACAAACACACTAATCATGTGGTCACTAATTGTGTCTCTTTTTTCCTGTCCCAGATAACGGAGGTGTGTGCGTGTGTGAGGTGGAGCGGCAGCAGGAGCGTCCTGTGTGAGTGAAGAGCATGAGGAGGTAAGGCGGAAGCGAGAGAGAAAAACAAACAGCATGAGAGGATTAGCTCTGCTTGCAGGGTTTTACACTAAAGACCGAAGAATCCCTGAAGTTTATCCAAAGCTATGCAGGGAGTCCTATCTCGCTAATGCAGAACCTGTAGCTTATTTCATTAGCTTCAGTGGTTCAGACTGGACATAAGTTTGACTGGCAGTGTGACGACTTGACTTTAGATCAGTGATGAGATTTTTCACTGACAAATGATACAGAGTGGTGTATGAGGCCCCCCCCCCCCCCCCCCCCAAAAAAAAAAAATCACCATCCCATTCTGTATATGAAAAGAGAATTATACACAGCTAGCATTGTTAGCTAGCACGACTGGGATTAGCCTGGATTCCTGATTAGCTTTGTTTCAGTCACACTGAGAAATAAGCTAAAGCCTTAGAGCTAAGCTGCAGGTCAGTGTGAGGCCAAAGCTAAAACAGTGTGTGTGTGTGTGTGTGTGTGTGTGTGTGTGTGTGTGTGTGTGTGTGTGTGTGTGTGTGTGTGTGTGTGTTATAAGCTAATACAACAAACCTGCCATGTTTAGCCATCATGCTCATGTCTTTGTGGCTTCGTGATCGGCGAAAGTTCTTAAAAGTCAGACTCTGAGATATACAAGAAAATTTTCCTCCAGATTTGCTGAGGAAATCACCCCTATTTGACACAAATGTAGCATAACTTAACTACTCTGACTCTTTATGTTCTCAAGCACAGCTCTTCATATGCTAGCCTACCATAGCACAGTCATAGGTTCACACCTACAGTAACAAGGTTAGCACCTGACATACATTTCGCACAAAGCTACAGGATACAGTATGTAAACTAGCATATAAACATCATACATTTGCTGCTATAGTGAATAGAAAAGTAGCAGAAAGCAGTAGCAGAAGTTAGCATTAGCAAGCGTAGGCAGATATCCACTAATAGCGTTCAGGACATTCCTGTAAAACCGTTCAGCTTTACTAGTCATGGAAGTGCATTAAAGTTTCTCACTGCACCACAGCAGCCTGTATTTATGCTAAGCACAACGTATTTAGCTAGCTATTTAGCTATATTATTATGTTAATGTTATTAACTGACAGTTTAGTGCTAATTACGTCTGTGTCCGGCTCGACTCCTCAGACCACATTCCTTCCAGAACTTTCTCTCCCTCGCTGATTCAAATGTTGGGTGTGACATAAATAACATTTATGAGAATGTGTGTGTGTGTGTGTGTGTGTGTGTGTGTGTGTGCACTAGCAGCTGTCTAATTAATGCTCTCTTGTGGTGTATCAGTGTCTCTGTAATCTCCCACCTGTTACACAGGCAGCATTTCCCCTGACACACACACACACACACACATACACACACACACACACACACACACACAGCCTAGCAGTGCATTATAATAAAACACCAAAGCACTGATCTCTCTTCTGCCTTTTTCTCTGTCTATGTTCATGATGTTATTTTCTTTTATCTGTTCTTTCTCTTCACTTTCCTCCTCTTCTCTCCTCTTTTCCTTTCCCCTCCTCTTCTCTTCCTCTCCCCTTCCTCTCCTCCTCTCCTCTTCCTCTCCTCCTCTCCTCCTGTCCTCCTCTCCTCTGCAGATGGATGTGGATCAGTGTGATTATTCGGATGATCCGTGGGTGATCACGGCTGAACAGTTGGATTATTACACGCATCAGTTCCTCAGTCTTCAGCGCGACCTGAGCGGCCTCGTCCTGGGTGAGAGAGAGCGGAGAGCCAAGAGCTTCCACCTCCTCGACCCCATAATTCCCACAATTCCCATAATTCTCTTCACAATTTACATTTTAAATACCTGTTACGACGGGTCAGGTGTTAATTCATGTTAATCCACTACTGCAGAAATCCCTTTTGTTTTTCTTTGTGTGATTTTCTGTGTAAACATTTTAAATTGATCAAGCTCATTTTAAATTGTGTTGATTCAGTGCTGATATAGTGTTTTATTTTTTATTTTTCAGGCCCTGATGCGAAAAACTTCTTCACAAAGTCGAAGCTGCCCATCCGTGAGCTCTCTCATATATGGCGAGTCCAACATAGAATATCTTTGCTATACAGTATTTCTGTAAAACAAACATTATCTGTTTTTTTCATTTTCGTGTTATTCTCGTCTCGGAGTGGACGGATGTGTTTTCGTTATTAACCCTCCTCCCTTCGTCCTGTAGGGAGCTGAGCGATGTGGATCGGGACGGAGCCCTCACCTTCCCAGAATTCTGCACGGCGTTTCACCTGGTCGTGGCACGAAAAAATGGTTACCCGCTTCCTGATCACCTGCCGCTCACACTCCTCTCAGCTTTCAGACCTGCACCTCAGGTTTATTTATCATTAACGCGCACGTTCTGATACGTTATCGTTTCCATAGTAACAGCTCATTCACAGGGACGAGTACAGTGGATGCTCCTCTGATAATAAACAGATTTTTTTTTTAAAAACATTAATACGGTGAAGTTTTCTGTAAGGAGAGATGTGTTTATGTAACATGTAATATGGAAGGAGTCTCCAGTGTCAGCGCTGTGTAACAATCAGAGGTAAAAGATGTAACTATAGGTTTTGCCACATCTTCAGGACGGACGAGTTTACGCTTCTTTTCTTATTTATTTGTTTGTTTTGTTTTGCTAACCGTAAGAGAGAGAGGAAGAGAGGGAATAAAGAGAGAGAATAAAAAAGGGAAGAAAGAGAGGGAAGAAAGAAAGAGTAGAAAGAGAGAGAATAAAAAGAGAGAAGAAAGAAAGGGACGAAAGAGAGAGAATAAAGAGAGAGAATAGAGAGAGAATAGTGAGAGAGAAGAAAGAGAGAGAATAAGAAATAGAAGAAAGAGAGAATAGAGAGAGAGAGTAAAGGGAGAGAATAGAAAGAGAGAGAATAAGAAACAGAAGAAAGAGAGAATAGAGTGAGGTTGGTGAGAGAACGAGTGTTTATATCTGCTATAATGTACATGAGAACAGGAACTAACTCATTGCCACAACATTAAATGTAAGTATCAACAAATAAAAGCTATGATGTGTTGTTGTTTAATGAATAAAATTTGAACTCATTTGTGAGTCGCTGTGGTGTAAGAGGAATAAAACACTTCCAGGTGGTAAGAGTAACTCCTCTTCATCACTCCTCTCAGTATTTCCCTGTAACAGCGATTTATTCCTTAATGAACCAAAACTACAGAACCGTTCTATTATAATGAAGGTGTTAATCATCTCAGTGTGGCACTGATCATGTCACCGTGGTGGTTTTACAGGACTCGCAGCCTCTCATCGTGTTTGAGGACGCAGAGACACTCAGGCAAAAGGTACTTCAAAATACTCCTTATTTTAAAAATCAATGAAGACGAACGTGGTCACGTGACATTGCCACATGTCGCTGGGACCAGAACGTGGATTCTAGATAAAATTCTGCAGTTAATTTTTTCTTTAGAAAAGAAATGGACAAAAATAGAACATTACTGTTATCATGTAAGTACAATGAAATGAGGTTAGCATCACCTACTAAAATAATACGGTGCTGTGCGTTTAGTTTAGCTTACGTTAGCTAGCTTGTGTCTAGTGCTGTAGAGTTAGCGTGAGGTAAGTTAGTGTGTTAGCTTGCTAACTTTAGTACAGCGATAATGTTGTGAGATGGTTATATTTGATCGTTTATTCGCATGTAGTACGCCGAGCCGAACGAATTAAACGAACGTTTGATTCTTTTTGCTGGAAAATCAGGGCTTGACCGTTTGTTTTATATCCGTGTTTATTTACATTGTGCATTCAGACTAACTAGTGACAAGGTTTATTATTGAGTATAGTATGTCAAGCTAATGAAATGACCTTATTTACGTCTTTTGACTTAAACATGCCCGTTAGTCTGTAAAATTAAGACATATTGTATTGACACCTATTTTTTTTTTCTGATATAAATCTACAAGTCCTGTCATTTTATCTGTGTGTAATGTAAACGTTGTTGTGTTGGACAGGATATAGACATTATCAACCAGCAGGAAGTCAGAGACAAGATGCATGAGCAAGGTACTGTGTATATAATATGTGATATATTGTTAAGAATAAGATAGAGTAGACTGAGGTGTGATTGTGTTTTAGTCTGTGATCATTTTTTAAATATTTGATATTAGATAGGATAATATGTGCACCTACTGAGCAGCACTGTTGGATTATCAGTATTCATGATAGAGAGCCCCCTGGTGGTGAGGATGTGTAGAACCGTCACTGTGAGACTGAACTACAGCTAGCACAATGACTACTATGTTTGTGCACTACACCATTGTGGGGCAGTGGTGGCTTAAGGCTCTGGGATAAGGCTTACTGATCGGAAGGTCGGGGGTTCAAGCCCCAGCAAGTTGAGCAAGGCCCTTAACCTCTCTGCTCCAGGGACGCTGTATCATGGCTCACCCTGTGCTCTGACCGAAGAAAAGAATTTCACTGTGCATATGTATATGTGATCAATAAAGTGAACAGGCGTGACGGTGTTCCCTGTGTGTCGTCTCTGAGCTTCTACGGTGATTTGTGTTTCTGTTTCTGCAGATTTCAGTCAGGAGAGAGCAGATGAAAACCAGCAAAGCAGCACTTTAAAACTAGGTAACACACATGTGCACACACACAGTTAGAGACAGAATTACTGCTTGATCTAAAACACCAGATTTCCCCAGACTGGCACAAGCCATATTCAGTACCGAGTAATGTCAGTACATTTAGTACCAGTCTTTTTGAGAACCAATCATTTTCAATACCATTATTTTCCAGACCAGCTATTTTGGGTGCTAGTATTCTCTTCATATCAACTGTTATTACTATTGTATTATTACTTTTGTAATAATGTGTGTAGGAATGTGTGTGTGTGTTTCAGATCCTCCTACTGAGCTGGATATTAATGCGAAGTCAAGAACGAGACCCAGGTATAGTAAAAGTTTTTATTAGATGCCCTGGTTCATGATATACTCTTTACATATATGTGTGTGTGTGTGATTCACAGGTCTTACTCCAGCACCTCTATAGACGACGCTATGAAGAAATCAGAAGAGCCCCCAACTCCTCCACCACGTCCTCAGAAAACACACTCTCGCGCTTCATCGCTGGATCTGAACAAACTCCTGCAGCAGGGTAACACACTGTTATACACTGATACATTACATTTGTGGCATTTAGCAGATGCCCTTATACAGAGCGACTTACATTTTTTTTTATATATATATATCTCAGCAGTTGAGGGTTAAGGGGCTTGCTCATGGGCCCAACAGTGGCAGCTTGGCAGTGCTGGGGTTTGAACTCACGACCTTCTGATCAGTAAACCAACCACTGAGCTACCACTGCCTCGATGTTATACTGTTACACACTGACACTGTTACACACTGACACTGGTATCTCAGGAGTATCATATGTAGCTCGACATAGAGAGAGGTAGAGAGAGAGAGAGACAGAGAAAGAGAGATACAGTATGTCACAAAAGTGAGTACACCCCTCACATTTTTGTAAATATTTGATTATATCTTTTCATGTGGCAACACTGAAGAAATGACACTTTGCTACAATGTAAAGTAGTGAGTGTACAGCTTGTGTAACAGTGTAAATTTACTGTCCCCTCAAAATAACTCAACACACAGCCATTAATGTCTAATGTCTTTGGGGTTGTTATCATGCTGGAATACTGCCCTGTGGCCCAGTCTCCGAAGGGAGGGGATCATGCTCTGCTTCAGTATGTCACAGTACATGTTGGCATTCATGGGTCCCTCAATGAACTGTAGCTCCCCAGTGCCGGCAGCACTCATGCAGCCCCAGACCATGACACTCCCACCACCATGCTTGACTGTAGGCAAGACACACTTGTCTTTGTACTCCTCACCTGGTTGCCGCCAAACACGCTTGACCCCATCTGAACCAAATAAGGTTATCTTGGTCTCATAATCCATGTTCTCAGTCTGCTTGTCTTCAGCAAACTGTATGCCAGCTTTCTTGTGCATCATCTTTAGAAGAGGCTTCCTTCTGGGACGACAGCCATGCAGACCAATTTGATGCAGTGTGCGGCGTATGGTCTGAGCACTGACAGGCTGACCCCCACCCCTTCAACCTCTACAGCAATGCGGGCAGCACTCATATGGCTATTCATTGAGGGAACCTTGAATCCCAACATGTACTGTGACATACTGAAGCAGAGCATGATCAGTATGCGGTATTCCAGCATGATAACGACCCCAAACACACCTCCAAGATGACCACTGCCTTGCTACAGAAGCTGAGGGTGAAGGTGATGGACTGGCCAAGCATGTCTCCAGACCTATTGAGTTATTTTGTTGAGTTATTTTGAGGGGACAGTAAATTTACACTGTTACACAAGTTGTACACTCACTACTTTACATTGTAGAAAAGTGTCATTTCTTCAGTGTTGTCACATTAAAAGATATAATCAAATATTTACAAAAATGTGAAGGGTGTACTCACTTTTGTGAGATACTGTAATTAGGTATGCTTATTGTCCTGTAATAGTTAAGGACAGCGTACTTTGCGTGAGTGAAAGCAGGGACTCCGGTGAGACTAGCAACGACAGCAAGATGGACAGACCATGACTTGGCTTTTAAGTTCGGCTCTTCTAAAGGTTTCTTCCTCGTGTCTTACTTGTTGCTCTCATCTCCAGCTTGTTCATTGGGGATCTAAAGCTCCATCTGGATGGAACTGAATTGAAGAAATAAAAATGTGTTTGTTTGTTGCTTGGTCCTCAGGCGGGAAGAGCGGCTGGCTTCCTCCTCCTCCTCCCGCACTTCCACCTCGAACTCTGACCTCACAGGTACACACACAGACACACACACACATACAGAGATTAGAGCAGGGGTCGAGAACCTATGGCTCACAAGTTGTATATGGCTCTTCCACTGATTGTGTATGGCTCAAGCCGGGGGGCGAGGAAAACTCGACATATTACATATTTTAAAAGATTACATAATTCATAATTGATGTCTGTTTGTCATGTAGACACCAACCAATCACAGTGTGGCACAACAAGCTCAAATTTCATTGGACAATGTAGATGGAGCGGTAATTTCCCGGTTTAATTCATAAATCGGTTGAAAACTACATAGCCAGTCTGTTTTCAGTTTTTTAATAAAGGTGAAACGACGAGTGTCGTCTTTCTGGTCTGAATGGACAGACTAATTTGCATATTTGGAAGTTACATTAATGGTAAGTAGTGTTCAATTTACTCTCACTTACGTACTGCACCTTGTATTGATTTACCATTTGATGAAATGATCGTAGTTGGTTAAATGAAGTCCATGCGCCACCTACAGGCCTATTAGGTGAAATACAGGCTGTTGAGTCATGAACAGGCAATATGTCAAATGGCCTTTATTACATTAGCACTTTCTATAACTATGCAATAATAGCAAAAATAATAACTATAATAAGAAGACATATATAAAATAAAATGGTAACTTTTCTCTGGCTCTTTAAAGAAAAAAATAGAACTTATGGCTCTGCCAGCTGAAAAGCTTCCCGACCTGTGGATTAGAAGAACTGATGAGTACTGATGACTTTAGATGCATCACTGCCCTACTGTATGAATATGCAAATTGGACACGCCCACAGCTCGATATGCTCCACCCCTTTCCCCAGTGCTAAACCAGTACAGCATGATCTGGCATAGCATTTGCATATTGGAACATGATTGGCTATCATATTTTATGATGCATTAACATCGGCTTGTCACTTGTTCAAACATTTTCTCCTATAATATATATATATATATATATATATATATATATATATATATATATATATATATATATATATATATATATAGCATTCTTTGATTTGATTTTGGTTCCACATTTCATTTTACTAGTAAATAGATTTGAATAAAATACATTTTAATAAATAATAATATTATTTCCCCGCACAGCAGACGCCTCACTTCCTCCCCGGCGCGGACCAGAACTCCCAGCATGCAATGCAGAAGCCTTATTTTGCAGACATTAACAAGTGCAGAGTTCAGGAGGTGAGAACACACACACACACAGCTGGTAGATTTCTTAAGGTATGTATTCCGAGATCTGAGCTTATAGCAGCTTAAAAACGAGACGTACCTAAATAGACACACACCCTTAAAGAAACACTCTCTCTCTCTCTCTCTCTCTCACACACACACACACACACACACACACACACACACACACACACTTAAAGAAATACACACATATACAGAGTTGGTATTTTCCCACAGTTCAGTAAATCCTGACACCATCAGATTCACTGCTGCAGGGTGGTTTTCCCAGCATACGCTAATCCTACACACACACACTCACACTCACACACACGGCATGGAATGGAAGTGTAAAATCCACACCTTGAACAGAATTTTTCCAAATGTTACTAGAAATTTATATATATGAATATATTATATATAGCATTCAGAAGGTTTTGGAATTCAGTGTCTGTGTGTGTGTGTGCGCGCACATGTGTGTATTCCCTTAGTACAAAGCACCTTTTCTCCTCCACTGTCTCTCTCTCTCAATTTTTTCTGTGTGTTACTTTATAAACCGGACTGACATAATATAATATACATTATAAATATATACAGTAACAGATCTGTTTGTGTGTGTGTGTGCGTGTGTGTGCGTGTGTGTGTGAATGTGAGTGTGAATGTGAGTGTGTGTGTGTGTGTGTGTGTGTGTGTGAGTGTATGTGTGTGTATGTGAGTGTGTATGTGAGTGTGTGTGTGTGTGTCTGTGTGTCTGTGTGTCTGTGTGTGTGAGTTTGCTCTCGTTCTAGATTAAACTCGACCAGATGTGTCTTTACACACTCACTGCAGGAATGGAAAAACCAAACACAGACCTCTCCCTCAATGTGTGTGTGTGTGTGTGTGTGTGTGTGTGTGTGTGTGTGTGTGTGTGTGTGTGTGTGTGTGTGTGTAGAGAGAGAGAGAGACAGACTCTGAGATGTTCAGAAACCATATGTGGAAATGAATTACTGATCTTAGCAGTTTTAAAGCAAGAATGCAGGAATTAGTTCAATTTAATTTAATATTAAATATTTATTTTCATTTAATAGCAATTTATAATCCATCTAATTTCAGTTAATTTACTTAAACTATTTGTTTAAACAATCGGGTTTAATTTCAGGTTTCATTTTATTCATTATTTATTTAATTGTATTAAATTTGAGCTTCTTATGTAATCAGGGTTTCACAATTAAAACCTTTGCACACACACGTACGCACAGACAAGCAGAATACTGCCATTTTGTTTTATTTTATTTTATTGTATCCACCTGTGTATAAACACTTGTATTTCCCAATGAAACCTTAAACACAGTTCTAACGCTGTGTAAACTAACGGTGTAATGACACAGACTCACCACTGCATGGCGCTGTTGATCACGTAAACATTTAGACCGGACTGTAGGAATCTGAAATCTGAGCAATTGTTTTAGACTTTTAATGCAATTTTATTTTTTAAAAATCTTTTAATTTATTGTTGTTAAGTCACTAAACAACGTGTGGGTGGGATTCTCATCACTTTTGGGTCTTTAAACCATTCAAACAAACAAATAAAACTAAACAAGAATAGAAACTGAGAGTCAGGAATTGTTTAATCGCACATATCTCTTTTCCCAGGATTCAACAGTGCGCTCCCCAAGTCACACCCCTCAGAAACCTGCACGCAGAAAACTCCACTCGGAAAGCCAGAATGCCAGTCATACAGTGGGCGTGGCCTACCCAAACCCTGCATCTTCATCAGTGCCCAAACTGGCTCATAGGTTAGTTATTAGTGTTTTAAGTACTTGTGTGTGTGTGTGTGTGTGTGTGTGTGTGTGTGTGTGTGTGTGTGTGTGTAAGAATTCAATGTTGAGAGATGCACATCACACACACACACACACACACACACACACACACACACACACACACACACACCATTAGTCACCTATTCCGCACCGTGTGTGGTGAAATGCATGTGCTTGACCTTGGACCTATGTGGTAGAGAAAAGCTATGCTCACTTTTGCAGGAATGTATGTGTGTGTGTGTGTGTGTGTGTGTGTGTGTTTGTGTGCAGGCAGAAGAAAGAGATTCAGACAGCCATCAGGAAGAATAAAGAAGCGAACGCAGTGCTGAAACGCCTCAACAGTGAACTGCAGCAACAGCTAAAGGTCACACACACACACACACACACACACACACACACACACACACACACACACACACACACACACACAGACTAGTGAGCATTGAATTTCAGCATTTTATTCAGATTTTTGTAATATTAACACATGGCTGAAACTCTCTGCACTCTAAATGCATGTTGTTTATGTGGATGTGGGCGGAGTCGTCCTGGAAGAAGCCATGCCCACTAGGATAAATAAATGCCCCCCTACAACTTAACATAGCCAGTCGGTTTTCTTTTATTAAACTCTAACACACACACACACACACACACACACACACACACACTTTTAATGTTATTTTTAGCTGTGGCACACATTCTCTCTCTCTCTCTTTCTCTTTCTCACACACACACACACACACCCCACACACACACACCCACACACATGAGAACACATGCTGCATAGCTCTATACCCTACAGAGCCTCTCATATATCAGATGTAATGACACACACACACACACACACACACACACACACACACACACACACACACACACTTTTATTCAGCTTGCATTCAAAATAGGACTGGAGCAGCAACTGCACAGTGTGTGTGTGTGTGTGTGTGTGTGTGTGAGACCATTTAGAGCATAACTAGTGAAACTATCATGTCCGAGTCTCAAATCCGATGATCAGATTGTTCTGCTAGCGAACAGGACAGATTATTTCTCTGTCTTTGACCATTTGGAACACAATTCTGCATTCCACTAAAGGTCGCAACTCGTAATTCCTGATATCCGAGTAGGAAAAATCCGAAGAAAACGCCCCCTTACCTCGGCATTCCCACTCGTTAACTCCTCGACTCCCGACACAGCGAAAATGACACAACTTCCCACTTCCGAGGTAATTCTAACGCAGGACAGAGCGTGATGAGATGAACGATGGTGTCACTGGTTAATGACAAACACAGATGCTCAGAAGTAAAGGTCAGAGGTCATCTCTATAAAGCTAGCCATGTGTGAAAGTTAACGTCACCCTGATTCTGTGCTAGGGTTCGAAGGTCACTACCTAGACATCATTCAGGGCTTGGGCGTGTGTGTATGTATGTGTGTGTGTGTGTGTGGGCATATCATGCTTTATGGAGTTCCAATTAAAACAAACTTTATTCTAAACTAAATCATGTGCTATTTAATCTGATTTAATGAAGTCTGGTTTATTTAATCCAGTTAAATCATTAATCTCTCTCTCTGTCTCTACAGGAGATTCATCTACAGAGGGTTACTTTAGAGTCTCAGTTGGACCTGCTGCGTCCATCGGCCTCTACCTGACCTCCTGAAAACACACACACACACAAACACACACACACACACACGCACACACACACACAGTCTGGAACACAGACTAAAAGCACACTGTGTCAGTGAAAAAGGTGCAAAAAAAACTGAATTTCTATGGAACTGCGGTATCTTAAGATTTGCTTTGCTTTGATTAAAATCTGTATAGCAGGAACTGAGCAGAGTTCAGACAGTTAATAAACACAACTCCACAATCGTATCTATAGGGCTAAAACTAGAGCTCACACAGTCTTCTAGAGAGTGGAGGATTAGGATAGAGGAACATGAGGAAGGAGGAGAACCGATTTAACCAGGAGAGCTGGAGTAGGAAAGGTAACACGGGGACCAGAAAACCAAGCACCGTGTTCAGAGTTGAGTTAATCGAGTGCGATGAGGATTTAATACCGAAGTCGTTCGCATCCGTATTCAGGTGTTCGACGTAACTATAGAGACTAAAGCGCTATTCAGAAGTTACGTGAGAGTTATGCACATGAGAGTTTGTTCTCAGGTGCGTGCAATCCTGACCTTGAACTCGAGAGTTTCCTGTTTGCGTGATATCGGCTCGAGCGATGAGCACCGCTAAGCCGGCGCCACCGTCTGACAGTTTAATGTAACAACAACGTGTCACACATGAGTAACCGATGGAGCACGGTGTGTAAGGGATAATCCACGGATCGTGTGTTACACGATTTTAATGAGGCAAAGAACCACCTCACGTGAAGTGGACCACTTTATAATGGTGTAACGAACACCTTGCCGTGGATTATCCCACTTACACCACGCTCACTGTCGAGTTAAATCTGTCATCGATGTTTGCGGCGCAAAATATCTCTAAATCATACACAGAGATAAAGTAGTGCGATTAGATTGCGAATGAATTGTAATAAATTGTTATTAGAGAGAGAGAGAGAGTGAATTACCTGCGTCTGTGCCGCATCTCTACTAATAATGAAGCTGTGAGTTTAACTACTGTACGCAACTGTAACTGTATGTTACCATGGTTACAACTGTTTACAGGCAGCACATTAATGCATTCATTTAGAATGGTGATTAAACTGACCGGAACTTCCTGTGCACACTTTCCAGCCAATCAGAACGGAGTATTCAGATAGACCATGGTATTAAAAACAACACCAACTGCACAATAACAGTCCGCGCTGGATCAAGTGCTGTTCTATACGCCGCTGAATAACGAGCGAGGAAGCCATTTTGTTCAGTTAAACCCAGTGATTAATGAGATCGTTACCGTTAGGACTGTAATCTACAGTTTTAGATTGAGATTTACATTCAACACTCGCCATCTTCTCAGTCAGATATCATCATGTTAGTCTTTTTATTTTTCGGGTTAAAAGGCGAGTGTTTGTGTTTATAGATGTTATTGAGGAAGCCCATCTTGGACGCTTCTACTCTAGAAAACTCTGACGTGAACTACAGGTACGTGATGTGAACAACCGGAACGTGGCGAGCAGTAAAGCAGCTCTGAACACAGGAAATATTTTCTTCAGAATAACTTCCTAGTACTTGGTTCAAGGGTTCTTTAGAGGGTCGTTATGATGATAATTAAGGGCTGTTACTATAGCTTCCTAAAAGGGTTTTTCTGATATGGACATACTTTGGGTAGGGTTCTCCTAGAGAACCTTTCAAGAGTGTTCGTGACCGTCCGGCCACAGAAGACTGGAACGTATCTACTGATCATGATTTATTGAATGTCCTTGAAATTCTTCTTACTGTGAATCTGCGTTCATACAAACTTTCCTCATATAATGTTTATTTTTATAAAAGGAACAGAATTAAATCCACAGGTTAATAAACTGTTTTATTTTATTTTATTTCTATTCACACTGCGTTATCATGACAGCATAGCAGCATCCTCGCACCACTAGTTTCTTATAACTCACTGTGGATTTGTTTATTTATGTTTACAGGTAATATTTCATAAATAAAGCTACAGAGTTCCATTTTTAACAAGTGTGTTATCTATCTATAACGCCTTATCTATCTATCTATCTATCTATCTATCTATCTATCTATCACTATTGAACACCGGCATTCTCTCTTTCTCGCTCTCTCTTTTTTTCTCAATCCAGCACCAACGCCCAGATTTTAACACAGACATTCTCTAAAATATAAATGTTCACACACCATGGAACACCAGCGTACTCCATCACACACCATCACCTCCTCCATCAGTTTCCTTTTATGGAGTAAATCAGAGTCGCTGCCTGAGATTAAAGAACCGCATCACATTTCCTCTTACTGCTGAATTTATCTGCAAAGCACAGGGTTGAATTAGAAAGTCATATTTAATATCTGTCTTAGTGAGCAGAACCCCACCCCTACACACACACACACGCACACACACACACACACACGCACACGCACGCACACACACACGCACATATACACACGCACACACAGAGGATTTAGGTCACATGCATGAGCGTCTTAGCCGTATTCTGCCAGGATACAGCCCCATAAACAGCAGTTACTGAGTTCACCTCGGGTTCTCATCCACTCCCTCACTCTCTCCCTCTCCCTCACTCCTCACTCTCCTTCACGCCTCACTCTCTCCCTCACTACTCACTCTCTCACTCTCCCTCACTCCTCACTCTCCCTCACTCCTCACTCTCCTTCACGCCTCACTCTCTCCCTCACTACTCACTCTCTCACTCTCCCTCACTCCTCACTCTCCCTCACTCCTCACTCTCCTTCACGCCTCACTCTCTCACTCTCCCTCACTCTCTCCCTCACTCTCCCTCACTCTCTCACTCTCCCTCACTCCTCACTCTCCCTCACTCCTCACTCTCCTTCACGCCTCACTCTCTCCCTCACTACTCACTCTCTCACTCTCCCTCACTCCTCACTCTCCCTCACTCCTCACTCTCCTTCACGCCTCACTCTCTCCCTCACTACTCACTCTCTCACTCTCCCTCACTCCTCACTCTCCCTCACTCCTCACTCTCCTTCACGCCTCACTCTCTCCCTCACTACTCACTCTCTCACTCTCCCTCACTCCTCACTCTCCCTCACTCCTCACTCTCCTTCACGCCTCACTCTCTCCCTCACTACTCACTCTCTCACTCTCCCTCACTCCTCACTCTCCCTCACTCCTCACTCTCCTTCACGCCTCACTCTCTCCCTCACTACTCACTCTCTCACTCTCCCTCACTCCTCACTCTCCCTCACTCCTCACTCTCCTTCACGCCTCACTCTCTCCCTCACTCCTCACTCTCTCACTCTCCCTCACTCTCTCCCTCACTCTCTCACTCTCCCTCACTCCTCACTCTCCCTCACTCTCTCACTCTCCCTCACTCTCTCCCTCACTCTCCCTCACTCTCTCACTCTCCCTCACTCTCTCCCTCACTCCTCACTCTCCTTCACGCCTCACTCTCTCCCTCACTACTCACTCTCTCACTCTCCCTCACTCCTCACTCTCCCTCACTCCTCACTCTCCTTCACGCCTCACTCTCTCCCTCACTACTCACTCTCTCACTCTCCCTCACTCCTCACTCTCCCTCACTCCTCACTCTCCTTCACGCCTCACTCTCTCACTCTCCCTCACTCTCTCCCTCACTCCTCACTCTCCTTCACACCTCACTCTCTCCCTCTCCCTCACTCCTCACTCTCCTTCACGCCTCACTCTCTCCCTCACTACTCACTCTCTCACTCTCCCTCACTCCTCACTCTCCCTCACTCCTCACTCTCCTTCACGCCTCACTCTCTCACTCTCCCTCACTCTCTCCCTCACTCTCTCACTCTCCCTCACTCTCTCACTCTCCCTCACTCCTCACTCTCCCTCACTCCTCACTCTCCTTCACGCCTCACTCTCTCACTCTCCCTCACTCTCCCTCACTCTCTCCCTCACTCCTCACTCTCCCTCACTCCTCACTCTCCCTCACTCCTCACTCTCCTTCACGCCTCACTCTCTCACTCTCCCTCACTCTCTCCCTCACTCCTCACTCTCCTTCACACCTCACTCTCTCCCTCTCCCTCACTCCTCACTCTCCTTCACACCTCACTCTCTCCCTCTCCCTCACTCTCCTTCACGCCTCACTCTCTCATTCTCCCTCACTCTCTCCCTCTCCCTCACTCCTCACTCTCCTTCACGCCTCACTCTCTCATTCTCCCTCACTCTCTCCCTCACTCTCCCTCACTCCTCACTCTCCTTCACGCCTCACTCTCTCACTCTCCCTCACTCCTCACTCTCCTTCACGCCTCACTCTCTCACTCTCCTTCACGCCTCACTCTCCTTCACACCTCACTCTCCTTCATGCCTCACTCTCTCCCTCACTCCTCACTCTCTCACTCTCCCTCACTCCTCATTCTCCCTCACTCCTCATTCTCCCTCACTCCTCACTCTCCCTCACTCCTCACTCTCCCTCACTCCCCCTCCCCTCACTCCTCACTCTCTCCCCTCACTCCTCACTCTCCCTCACTCCCCTTCCCCTCACTCCTCACTCTCCATTTTTTTCATATTGATTTCAAAAATAATAAAACTTTCCTCAGACTTCTTTTTTGGGGGGCTTCAGGGGTTTCCTCCTCCAGTCCACAGACATGCACTGTAGGCTGATTGGCATGTCCAAAGTGTCCGTAGTGTATGAATGGGTGTGTGAGTGTGTGTGTGATTGTGCCCTGCGATGGATTGGCACCTTGTCCAGGGTGTACCCCGCCATGTGCCCGATGCTCCCTGGGATAGGCTCCAGGTACCCTGTGACCCTGAAGAAAAGGATAAGCGCTATAGAAGATGGATGGATGGATGGATGGATGGATGATTTAAAAAATAATAAAACTTTCCTCAGACTTCTTTTTGGGGGGCTTCGGGGGTTTCCTCCTCCAGTCCACAGACATGCACTGTAGGGTGATTGGCATTTCCAAATTGTCCATAGTGTTTGTGTGTGTGTGTGTGTGCCCTGTGATGGGTTGGCACCCCGTTCAGGGTGTTCCCTTCCTTGTTCCCAGAGTTCCCTGGGATGGGCTCCAGGCTCCCCGTGACCCTGTGTAGGATCAGCGCTACAGAAGATGGATGGGTTTTATTTTTCTACAGTAATAAAGTGAAAGTGTAGATGGGCAGGATCAGCTGCCGGAACACACACTACTCACATTACTGCATACTCACATATATATATACACACACACACACACACACACACACACACACACATAGATAGATATAGACAGTCATGGCAGCTGACACACATAGGGGTCAAAGGTCACATGACTATTTGCTGCATTCTATACACTGACTCTCCCTGTCTATACACACACACACACACACACACACACACACACACACACACTTTGTGTGCCCCAGCTCGTCAGGCTGTCCAACTCTTTCACATTCGCTGAGTGCGAACTTCACTAAATCCATCCAGCCAAATCGAAAGCCTCTTCCTGTAGAGAGAGCGGCTGACATCAGCACACACACACACACACACACACACACACACACACACACACACACACTCTCCATCATCCTAACTACACACACTGTACAGCTTTTACTTTTTTGATTTGTTAAAGAATGACGTGTCATACTTTTTATCCATTTATTGTTACGTGTAATGTTCAGTGAAACACGCTAGTTCCTGTTCTTACTTATGTTATAGCAGTTTCCTCCTCAGTCTCGCTCTCTCTTCAATCTCTCTCTCTTCAAGTCAATAAGACAGAAATAACAAATTGCCAAGAAGTGCAAACTCGCAAATCTTACAGTTACAGCTTCACCGCTGACACTGGAGACTCCTTCCATATGTGTTGCACAAACACCTCCTTACTTAATGAAAACTTCACCATGTCAGTGATTTTTAAAAATCTGTTTATTATCAGCGGCACGTCCTCTGTACACATCCCTGTGAACGAGCCGTTACTATGGAAACGATAACGTATCAGAATGAGCGCATTAAAATAAATCTGCACTACAATCAGAGCTGCTCTTATAGAAAACTAATCAACTCATTCCTTTTAACCAATCAGAATCCAGAACTCATCAGCTCCGTGGTGTGAGTATAGTTACAGTATAGTTATGGTGTATACTTTACTCTGCTATGATCCGCTCCGCTGTGCTCTGTTCCGGGTGTTCGGTATAACCCCTCGCGTGCACCCGCCCCCGGTTTAAAGCAGTGGTAAACAGTGCACGCAGCTCCTCCGAGTCTACAGAGTAGTTTCTGTCACGAGCTCCGCGCGGTGCTCCGGTGCGACCAGGATGGAGCCCGAGCCGCGTGCGCGCTTCGAGCCTCCGGAATAAAAAGTCTTGGGATCCCGCGGGTGGAAAAACAACATTTAAAAAATTCTTTTATTCTGAACTTCTAAACTTTCCGGTGGGATTTTATACTTCGAGCGCGCGCTGGTGGGAAAAAAAAAAAAGAAAAATAAAAGAATAAGATTAAAAACATGCCCTTCGCCAAGCGGACGGTGGAGCCGCAGCGGCTGTGCAGGAGCGCGGACCCGGGAGAGGACGGCTCTGCGCCGCCGCTGATGGATGACCTGTGCGCGGTCAGTAATGCCGCTCTGTCCCGCACCGTGCGCCAGCTGTCGGACGTGGCTCGGCACGCGGGCTCGCTATTTCACGAGCTGGAGCGCGAGCTGGCGTCTACCGACCGGCGGCTGCGAGATCTGCGGGAGAAAGTGCGCCGCATGGAGAGGAGCACCGAGGAGCTGGACCCCAAACAGGAGGCAGTGCGTGAGTGAAAACGATCAGCTCCTCCTGTTGTTGTTGTTGTTTTTAAATCCGATTTAACACTGTTTACATTCCGGTGCACCATGACAGCAGTTGGACTGGAGAAAGTTTTCCAAAGTTTTGTGAAATGTCGCTTGTCAGTATTTTCTTTTTGTATCCTGGCACATTGGAATTTCAGGATCAATATTTGACAGAATAAAAACAAACCCCAACGCGGTGTTTACTCTGAAACACAGTGATGTACATTATGAGTCACGTTACTGATTCGATTCTTGCAACACCAAAAAAGATCCATCTAGTCAATGGATCTGTGCGTAAAATGATTCATTTGATTCAGATTCTGATTCAGGCTGTATTAGTTTTTTTTTGTTCACTGTTCCTTTGTATAGGCTACCTGCAGTATATAGAGCAACAATACTTTTAGATTGTGTAATGAGAAACACATACACACTGCCATATCCATATCAGTGTCTTTGCTGTTCTGAGAATGAACCACCAGCGCTCACATCATATCAGCTCAGTGGTGAGGTAGAGGGGTGCCAATACTTTGTGCAGAGCAACAGATGGACCGCATCTCGAATGTGAGCAGTGTGACAGGTGAGCCTGATCAAAAGGACAAAGGGTGTGTAAGCAAATAAAAGAACTAAGCCAGTAGTTTTGTAATTGTGATTACTATAAAAGGGCTCGGGGCGTTTTGATGAAATCATGATGTTAACGCACAACCTGTCACTTTGTGTTTTTTTTTCTTTTAGAAATCCCTCTGATAACATGTACACATTCCAGTGGACATACTCATTTAGGAGATATACACACTGTAGGGGCTTGTCTCTTTTCTCCACAGAGTGTGTGTGTGTGTGTGTGTGTGTGCGAGAGAGAGAGAGAGAGTGTGTTTAACGTGATGATGCTCCATTAGACGAGTGTGTGTGCGTCAGTGTTGATCTGGAGTGTGTCATACACCACTGATCTGTTTATACACTGCTTCCATCCCTCTCTCTCTCTCTCCCCCCCCCCCCCCCCCCCATCTCTCTCCATAACAATGTTATTACACAATTATACAACACCGGCAACTGCACATTCCTATACTTATTCTCTCTCTCTGTCTCTCTCTCTCCCTCTTTCTCTCTCTCTCCATTTCTGTCTCCCCCCTTCCTCTGTCCCATTCCTTGTTTTACATTCTCTCCCTCCATCTCTTCTTTCCTTGCCCTTTCTCTTCCTATCCCTCTGTCTTTCATTTTTCTCACTGCATCGCTTATCCTCTTCGTTTTTCTCTGGGTTTTCTCATCTTCTTTCACGTTCTCTTCCTGGCTTCCCATTTTTTCATTCCCTTTCTCCTAATCTCTCTCTCTCCCCATCCCTTTCTTTTATTTCTTTTTTTTCTTTTTTTTTTTTACAAAAAAAGCTCCTCCCCTTGTGCACATTGCCCCGCGCTCCCTAGTGATCACAACATGCCCTATGGGGCTCAGTGAGAGAGTCTGGCCTTGTAAAAGGTCAGAGGTCAGGGAGCAGTGACAGGCTGACGCTGAGCACCTGTGGATGCAGGAATTCCCACAATGCCCGGCTCTTTCAGCTTTACAGGAAGCACTGATCGAGCAGCGGTTTTATTATTAGTTCTCCTATCAGCAGCGTTTTATGCAAATGTCAGCTTGAGACATGACTTCCTTCCTTCGAGCGCTGCCTTCATCGGCTGCTCATCTTATTCGAATCGAGACAACTCGCCTGTCAGTGTGTTCTCTAGACGTTGGGATTAAGACATGCCCCATTGCCCTTGATTTCTTTTATTATTTTTCCCCCTATCAGGCTTCTCAGCAGGCATTATAAACCAGTGCTGGATTGGGGCAAGACCCACTGCCATCCTGTCTCTTCATCCTGACCGTTTCCTTATAAGGAAGTGTTGTCTTTATTTCTGTTTCAGACAGCAAGTAGTGCAAACAATGTCGCTATGGAACACAACCAAATGCCTTTCTTTTTCCATGTCCTGCCTTATTACTCGGCATCTCGTTCGGGACGCAACCAGCTTCTTCCTGCTGTCCTTTTTTCGAGTAACTATATATTTTTTACATTCTCATACACCTATAAAGTGCAGGAATTGGATTGGGACGTGACTTCATGCTTCAGAGTGCTCCCTATTCAGCAGCACATATTTTGTCTGTTATGTCATCGTTCCATATTTTTATGAAAATAGTGAACTGAGATAAGACTCTTCTATACTTTACTTCCTGAGTGGGCGGCATTTCACATTCTCCATTCAGGTTGGGAACACGACCTAACTTGTTCCAGAGGCCTTTTATTTTTTCCCTTTCAGACACCTCGTAGGATTGGGACGTGACCCTGATGCCATCCGTCCTCTGAGTGTGTCCTGATTAGAAGTGTTTTTTCCATTTGAAACACAGCCATAAATCAGAACAACTCTGTTCAGACACCCAGACCTTTATCTCACATGTCCTGGTTTTCTGTGAGTGTGTGTGTGTCTGTGTTTGTTTGTGTGTGTGTGTGTGTTTCAGTTTGAATCAGACCCTGTAATTACAGTGAATGAGCAGTCAAAACAAAACCTCACAATTATAGCATACTGTAAAACCTTGCGTGTGTGTGCGTGTGTATGTGTGTGTGTGTGTGTGTGTGTGTGTGTTTGCATGCATATGTTTACTAAATTCCTCTAATTGTTGTGTTAATGCATTTGTGAATGCACCCTCACGTCCTTTGTTTAACAGTGTAGAGCCTAAAGGCACACAGAGCTCATCTCAATCTCAATCACTGCTAATGTGTTTGTGTGTGTGTGTATGTTTGTGTGTGTGTTTGTGTGACAGGTCACGCTACAAAACAGTAGAAAATGTACTCTACAAGCACATCTCCGAGTGTTTTATTCCGTGTATTACTGTCCTGAAGATGTCGGAAAACTTAAAGTTACAGCTTCACCTTTGAACGTTACAAAGCGCTGAGACAAGAGACTCCTTCCATACGTGTTAACTGTAAAGAAAACAATTAAATTGAGCACTTAAAAAAATCAGAACGAGCTGTTGCTATAGAAACGATAATGTAGTAGAACGAGCACATTGATTATAAATAAAGCTGCGATGTGCAGCTACGCTACTGTCAGAGCTGCTGTTCTAGAAAACTAATCAACACCTTCTGACTAATCACCATCCAGAACTCAGCAGCGCTGTGGGATAAACGAATCTACAGACGTTTTAACTTGGTAAGCAAAGCCTTAAACTCTGTGTGTGTTTGTGTGTGTGTGTTTGTGTGTGATGTCAGACATGATGCTGACAGAATCAGGCCACAAAATGTTGGAAGCTCTCTCTCTGTATTTAGACCAGACATTTTTCACATGAGTCACTGTGTACATGTGTGTGTATTGCATAATAGAGAGATGTCCCTCTTTACCTCTATGTTCTGTTTACTTCAACGGTTCAGCTGAGAAGCTTGCACAGGAGCACGTGTGTGTGTGTGTGTGTGTGTGCGCGTGTGCGCACTCGTGTGTGGTGCACGTGCCTGGCTCTGTGCCTTACTCAGAGTGCATGTTGCTTCGAGGGGAATCTGGAAATGTTCAACACTTTCTCCTCCCTTTAGGAGTGTGTATATTTCTCTCTCTCTCTCTCTCTCTCTCTCTCTCTCTCTCTCTCTCTCACACACACACACACACACACACCACACACACACACACACACAGTACTGTCGGGATAGAGCACTGTTGCTAGGAAACCTGGAAATATGGAAGCTATGCAGGAGCTTAGCTAGTGACTGAAACTGAAACTTAGCTAAGTCTTGTTATAGACAACGTGAGGGTACAGTGACGGTGTAACTGAGTCAAAAGTGTTGGAACTATCAACATTTACCTCAGATGTGTTGTTAAATTAGCATGAAAATGCTCCTTATAACTAGAATTACACAAAAATTACACTTAGCATTCAACTGTAAACAAACTAATCTCTTTAGGAGTGTGTATATCTCACACACACTGTCCATGCAGAACACTGTTGCTAGGAAACCGGGAAATATGGATGCTGAGCAGGAGCTTAGCTAGAGACTGAGAATGATAGCTTAGCGATCTTTTAAGTGTTTTTTTTATAGATAATGTAAAGGCACAGGGACACTGGAAACCAGTCAAACGTATTGTAAATATCAACATGTACTTCAGATGTGTCGTTCAATTGGCAAGAAAATGCTCCATGCAACTAGAATTACCCAGAAATTACACTTAGCATGGATTGACCACTGACTAAACTTTCAGAATTTTTTTTTATCCATGAGAACTATATAAAAATTATGTCTTCGAATGTTATTAATGTTGTGTTTAACACAACAGCAGGAATATAATACAATATAATGTAATACAATACAATACAATATAATATAATATAATATAATATAATATAGTGGAATCTTTTTTTTTTTTTACAAGCACATTGACACATGACTCCATTTTGATTATAACATTAGCAAAGCTAGCAGACATGCCGTAATCACACTAAACTGTTTCCTCAGTCATTTTCTTCTGGCAGATGGTGAAGTGATGCAAAGTGTCACAAAGCACACGCCCACAAACAGTACACACCCACACACCTACACCTCCTTTCTCCGTTGTGATAGTTGCGCAATGTTTGGAGTGAGACTTAAAGCAGAGCTCTTTCTGTTTCTCACTTGCACTGGGAATCTGATAAACTCACTAAACGTGAAATCCAAGCTGAGATTAGCATCTGAGTCTGTATATGTGTGTGTGTGTGTGTGTGTGTGTGTGTTTTAACTCCCAAACAGATTATTTACACTCTGTAATGAATAGTCACATTAGTTTTAGAGAAGGAAAACCCGTCCTGTACTTCTCCAGAAGTGCCTTATTTGAATGTGATGATGTAATTATGAAAATGGATGTTCAGGTGCCGGTATTGAGAGGGTGCCGTGTCACATGCAGGGGGGTTTATAGCGTGCTTATAGAGGATGGTCTCAGTCTGAAAACTTCCACTGAACTGAAAGTCGTCTATTTTTATATACGCCTGCAGTGCGTCAAATCGTGTAGATACGGGTCAAGAGCTTCGTTCACATCAAACATCAGAAAGGTTCTGTGATCTCTGGGACTCTGAGCATAGCCTGGTTGTTGGTGCCAGCTTGAGTATTTCAGAAAGGCTAGAGTTTACACAGAATGGTGTGAAAAACTTTCAGTCGCGTTGTTGATGACAGGTCAGAGGAGACTGGACAGACCGGTTCGAGCTGACAGGAACGCTACGGGAACTCCAATAACCACTCTTTACAAACGTGGTGAGCAGAAAAGCATCTCCGATGCCTTTGGTAAACAAAAAGTATTGTATTGAGAGCCTTGGAATGTAAGCGGGCATGTGTATTTTGTGTGTGTGTGTGTGTGTGTGTGTGTGTGTTTGTGTGGCTGGTTGGCATTCCGGTCTAGAGGGTGGAGCTCATACAATGAAGCATTAGACCTTGAGAAAGTTCATGAACCCTAAAACTGTGGTAGTGTGACGCATGTAGATAATAAACTGGGATTAGTGGTTGTGTGTGTGTGTGTGTGTGTGTGTGTGTTATTTCTGCTCTAAAATAAATGGCATGAAATTTCCCATGGCATGGCTCAGCTCAAGACTTCCTCAGACCTTTGACCTTTACAAAGCAATTCCAAGCAGCAGAATGAGATTCTCATCGTAAATACGATTAAAGCTGATCAACTGAATTTACACGATTTTCATTAAGATGACGTTTCTAGCGTAAATGCTCCTGCGAACGATTTTACGGAAAAATGTATTCATATCCAGTTTAAAAATAAGAGGCCCGTTGATGCTTTTATTGAACGTCCTTAAAAATAAATAATTTAACACTTTAAGAAAAGGGGAAAATGAAATATTCCGTATGAGATTGTTTTTGAGTCTCTCCGCTTCTGTAAATCCGAGTGTGTAATTATCATAAAACTACTGATGATGCCAGTGATGTCTCAGATAAGTGTACTGTGATATAATGTATCACTTATCCATATTATATCATCATTTAATTGAACCAGAGAAATTTAGCATAAATAAATAAATGCATTGAGATAATTAAACCAAACTCTGTTACAAAGTTCTTCAAAATTTGTTGGACAAATCGGTGGACATTGTTAGTTGAAAAACAAAACAAACAAAAAAACAAACAGATGATTTAAATAAAATACGTTGAATAAAGTGCCAATTTGACATCTTTCATTGTGTGTGTGTGTGTGTGTGTGGACATGTCCAAGGTATAGTGAAAGGTAACACACTGTACCTTAAAAACTATTCAGAAAAAAACCCATTTCTGTTTGATTTCTTCAGAAAGCCATCAAATGCATTCCTTCAGTCTTAAACCATTCTTGGATGAGCGCTTTCCCCTCCCCATACACACACACTAACACACACACACACACACACACACACACATGCATTGACACATCCGTACGCTGGGATTTCAGAGATGAAACACACTCTGGTGTCCTGTCTTTGTGGACGAGCTCCACCACGTGTGTTTACGACTCCCCTGTGATAATCATGGTAATAATGATAATAACGCCACTTACCTCTTCTCTACTCTTTCATTTCGAGCGCAGGTAGTAGGTTGTGTGAGGCCACTAATTTGGTCCCGATGAGAGAGAGAGAGAGAGAGAGAGAGAGAGAGAGAGAGTGTGTGTGTGTGTGTGTGTGTGTGTTTTTAACCGGGCAGTGCTTTGTAGTGGTTGCCAGACTCCTGCAAAACATCTAAAGAAGATTGCAGTCATAAACACCACATACAAACCAGACTGACCTCTGCACTGCTGGATATTAACTACCTGATCTGTGTGTGTGTGTGTGTGTGTGTGTGTGTGTGTGTGGATGTGTGTTTGGCCTTAACTGCAGCCGACAATGATAGCAGTCAGAGAAAACAATTTCCATTTATTTTTTCCTGGGAAGAAAGTTCAGAGTAAAGCCACACACACACACACACACACACACACACACACACACACACACACACACACACACACAATCGGAAATGAGCCACACAGAGCTTTATTTTCCAGATTCCATATCACACACACTTCATCACCAAAGTGTGATAAATAAAATGCAACTCAAATCCATTCCTCATATAATGTTACACAAATGTGATGTGCCAATCACAGAGCCCCATCAGGCCACTCAACCAATAACAGAAATCTATAGAGACACTATACCAACAGCTCATCATGACATAGGACCAATCACAGAGTACCATCAAGATAGTGGACCAATCACAGGCACACAGTAGGACACTGGGACAATCACAGAAATCCCTTTGGAACACTGAACCTTCAGCCTTTAGGACTGGACCAATCACAGAGACCTTTTAAGATATTAGACTAATCAAAGAAAGTCTACAGGACACTGGACCAATCAGAGATCCTATAGGACGGTTCGCTAACCACATGAGAGCCTTCAGGACACTGAGACCCAACAGGTCATTCTACTAATGAGACAGGCCCAACAGAAAACTGAGCCAATCACGGAGCCCCATCAGGACACTAGACCAATCACAGAGCCTCTTCAGGACACTGGACCAATCACAGAGCCCTATCAGGACACAGGACCAATCACAGAGCCCTATCAGGACACTGGACCAATCACAGAGCCCTATCAGGACACTGGACCAATCACAGAGCCTCTTCAGGACACTGGACCAATCACAGAGCCCTATCAGGACACAAGACCAATCACAGAGCCCTATCAGGACACTGGACCAATCACAGAGCCCTATCAGGACACTGGACCAATCACAGAGGCCTATCAGGACACTGGATCAATCACAGAGACCTATCAGGACACAAGACCAATCACAGAGCCCTATCAGGACACTGGACCAATCACAGAGCCCTATCAGGACACTAGACTAATCACAGAGGCCTATCAGAACACTGAATCAATCACAGAGCCCTATCAGAACACTGGACCAATCACAGAGCCCTATCAGGACTCTGGACCAATCACATCACAGAGCCCCACAATTCTACGCAAATAGAATTAAAATAAATAAAGAAAAAGACAGAAAGAAATTTAGGAGGAATTAATGGAGAAAATGCTTGAAATTTTGTTATTAACAAAACAGTATAGGATTTATGCTTTGGCAATATTGTCAACTTTTTAATTAATGTGTTCCTTTAATGTTTAAGAGAAAGAACAGTTCCCGCGACACTCAGGGAGTAAACGTAAGAGTATATCTGGATTTTATTCGAGAAATCCCGCCCTGCCTGCTCACTGCATCTCACTGCACAAACCAGCTAAATTCTCACACTCGAATCCACCAGCATATGGAAAAATAACATAAATCAAATTAAAATGCTACCAGTCCTTAAACCAGACCACCAGACTGGCACACTTAATCATTAAACACGTCCAGGAAAGGAAAATTCTAACCAGAGAATAAGTGATGTGGGGAGAGGAAGACACCACAAAACCCCTGAGTGCTGAGCGAGAGAAAAGCGACTTGGCAGTGCTGAGAGCGAGTGGAAGTGGAAGATGAAACACATTTTTCCTCGATTGCCAGTAACCCAATAAGAGCAGCATTCTTTCAGAATGAATATTGCATTCCCTGTTCAGTGATTCTGATGAACTGTACATTACGTCCTGGGACAGTGAATGCAGCAAGTCCTCACTGTGTGCCTCAGCTCTCTACAGATATACTAACAGAAATCACGAAAGAAATGAAACTGCACCGGTTTATTGATAAGATGTTTGCTCCTCATGGCACAGAAAGACAGTGTCTCGTGCTGCACAAAATATTGGCACCCCCTCGAACCTGTCCATGGCTAGCAAACGTGTAATATCACGTATAATATTCTCAGTGTACACCTCTACTTTCTATTGGCTTTTCATTCTGTGCACAGCGTATCTTTGTACCTCCGGGTTATTTTTTGATTTTACCTTTGTAGTTTATTACCTACCTCTACTTATTCGTATTTAACTGCCTGCTTTGTTGCTTAAATTTCACGTGACGTTTATACTACACTGTGTAACCTGTAATGTGGCAATAAATCTAAATTTATTGCTGCTCTGGTTAAACAATGACAGGAACACCAATAAAGTGTTATACATAAACCAAGAAGAGAGACAAGGATTTAAGAGTATAAAGCAAGAGAGATGAAAAAAGGAACAGACGGAGAGAAGAGAGAATTCGGAGACGAGACGAGACGGAGAACGTGTGTGTATCTGGGTTGTGTTTGTGAATGAAGCTGGCTGCCTGCACGTCTGGACCACAGTCGCATTCCTCCTCTCTTCCTCTCTCACTCTTACACACACACACACACACACACACACACACACAGGACAAATCTGACATTTCCTTTATCACCTTTTAGCGAGTGGGTGTGGAATCTTGTGGGAATTCATCCTGATTTGAACTTCTCAAGCTTGCGTCAGTGTTTAATCTCACCTGGACACTGTAGAGCTGCTGCTGTAATCATAAACATTGTCCTTTTTTTCTGGAACTGGGGCTGTTTGAGGCCAGAGCTTGGTACAATTGATGAAGTGTGTAAGCTGTCTTCAACCCTGGGATTGGTCCAAAGATGCGATCCCTGCTCCTGTTGAATATGGTGCTTTGGGGTTTCGCTTCAACCATCAGGTGCGGAAGCTTTGAGAAGCTCTGCCGGGTAATGTGCTCCGTTCAGTTTGTCCCGTTCCTTCCTCTCACTTCCTGTCATTTCTTGTTTTGTGATGACAGGGAAAGAGTTGGGATGGTTATCGCATGGTTAAAAATCTTCTTTCATACATGAATGGCTCCACATTTTCAGGTATTCCCACACGATGACATGCCATGCGTCCAAAAAGAGCTGTTCTTCACTGCCTGAGTGTTGATAGCACAGGGCAATCCTTTTAAAGGGGTCATGACATGAGAAATCAAACTGTCCTTGATCTTTTGGTCATTGTTCCATTAAAACATCCTGCAAGTTTCATAGCTTAATACGTCGTCCTCGGTACAAAAAGAGCTTTTATTTAACCAAGCTCCAAAAAACGGCTCGTTTGGATGTGGCGGGATTTCTGATGTCACACGGGTGAAGATATTTGCCTATGACTGCCCCTACAGCAAGACACTGACGCCTTCTTTTACTTCATCGCACTGTTGGCCCCGCCCTCTGGGGCTCAGCCGCAGAAAACAGTTCCACACATTTATTTATGAATTAATTCACTGGCAGAGATGTTAGCCAATCATAGCAGTGGGTGGTTAGGTTGAAGTCTTAAAGGTAAAGGACACAAAAACCAATCGAGGGTCAGAGACCCTCAGGGAAGGTAATAAAATTAAAATATTTTTTTTAAATGTCATGACCCCTTTACAAAAACAGCAAATAGATGAACCCAGTACATACCATTTTGCAAACCCGAGTGCACAATGTGGCGTATACGGACACGAATCGAGCCATGATTTGGAAGGAATTCGTCTACGTGAATGCAAACCTGCGATTTTGAGCCCCGTCCCCCAGACGAGCCCAGAATCAGACTCGAGTGTGAAAATACCAATCTGCTCATACTGAACATCCTGACCCTGAGCAGCTCCTAACCCTAACCCTGACCCTGAGCAAGATAAAGCACTTGATGTTAAATCTCTCCACAAGCGAAGAAGAGCCACAGACGTCGTTCATTATGTTACGATCAGGCTCAACATTTCTAATCCGTGAGAAAATTATACTAAAATCACACTATTTCCTGCGCAAAAAAAAAGTTTCCTGTTAACTGAATGTAAAAGACAGAACGTAAAAACAAGACTCTGCTAAGAAAACACGCAAAAACAAACTGTGTTGTTCTTCCTGTAATTGTTCTGATGCAGATTATAATGATCAGGACTTGGGTCGTCGCATGTTATGCTATTTTAATCTGATTTAAAAATTAAAGCACTAAAGAATTGAACTGAAATTAAATGGGTGTGTTTTCGAAGCAAACAGTGTTACAGGACTCGTAGTATGAGACATCAAGGCATCAAGGAAGTGCAATATGTTCCATTCCATGTTCTTGGGGAAAAAGCAATATATCAAGGAATACATCAAGAAGCCGAGTAATAACTTGCAGACACACACACACACACACACACACACACACACACACTGAGTCAAGAAGCCAGTTCTGTATGTAAGGGGACTTCCCACGACATCTGAGACACTTCCTGATGCATCCAAAAAGCCATGATGCAAAGCTGGGAATTGTGTGTTATCACAGTGTGTGGAGTTACATACAGTACACACTCCCAAACTGCACTTACTTACACACACCCTGCCGAGAGCAAAACAAGGAGCATGAAGAGAAAGAAATATAAAACTCAACTTCAACTTCCCCATTTCCCTCATTTCTTCTCCGTCATTAATGCTCCATTAGAGTTCTGAAATGTGGCTTTATTCCACTCCGGGGAGCTTATAACATTTCAGGTCTTTTAGATACGCACTCACACACACACACGCACTCACACACACACACACACACACACACACACACACGCTGGAACTTCCACTGGAATTGTAACGGAAGAACCGGACACACTTCAGAGGCTCCACGAGCTTTTATGAGCTCAAAGAAACCATTGTAATGTTACAACACACAGAGCAGGATGTTGTGTTCTGTATCATTCACACACTCCAGCGTGTTTCGCTTAGCATCGGGTAAAACAACCATGTGCTAGCAATATTACACAACATTACGTCACCGATCTTTACTCAGACTGTTACGTTACGTGTTGTTCCGCAACACCAACCAGAGAGACAAAAAAACATAGACCGAAATATATAAATACAGATCAAAATAAATATAAACTGAAATAAATATTAAAATATAGACAGAAATAAATGATCCTAGCTATGATTGGTTTTGATGTTAGCTAACATTACAATGGTCACTGAAATGCATTATCGAAATATTTATAGCTAGCTAATAGCTAATAACTGCATAACATGCTATAGTAAAAAGTGTTAAAATTCCTCACTGAAAAGTCATTGATGTAGCTAAACATATCTAAACAGTTAGCTCGCTAAACAGTGCTGTAACAAAATGTAGTAAATATAACTAGCGCTACCCTGATGGAATCGATCGAAACAGCTAGCTAGCTTGCTAATAAGCTGCTATTATGCTAGAAGATAAAGTATTAAATAAACTAGGTAGCTAAACAGTGCTGTAACATAAGGTAGTAAATATAGCTAGCGCTACTTTGATGGAATCGATCGAAACAGCTGGCTAGCTTGCTAGTAAGCTACTATTACGCTATAAGATAAAGTATTAAATAAGCTAGCTAGTTCAGCACTGTAACTTTTTAAGCGTCCTGTGGTAAAGATGGCGTCAGAAGGGACCACTTTAACAGAACGGAGTGGGTCAGATGCTAGTGCAGAGATTAGACGGATGTTCGCTCATGCTGCGCTAACGTGTGGAGTCTGGTGTGCATTTATTGTGATAATGGAGCCACTGTTTATAGGAAATTTGTGGTTGGAGACATACAAAGTGTGCTTGATTGATTTAGCAGATTTCGAGGTGATGAGAGCTGAAAGACTCGTCTGCTGCGAGACCACCGGCGAGAGCATTCAGGATTTTCCCCCTGAAGCGAGCTGGCAGGAGAAACGAGCCTGAAGGCTCCAGGAAGGATCAGAGCTGCGGTTTCAACACACTCTCAGATGTGTCGAAGGTTTTAACGATATACACGTCCTGATAAATGATACACTATATCTACGATACGAAATCAGGCTTTTCTACTGATATACAGGGTTGTGTGTTTAGTGGGTCCTGAGTTAGCACATGGTTAGCTAATGATAAGGCCACATTTGCTACACGGTTAGCATGGTTAGTCCATTATTAGCACAGTTATATAACTATACAGAGGAAACATTCTGATGACTCTTGGAATCTTGTCCAATTCATGTCCAATCAAAATGTCCTCTAGAGTGCATTTGTCCCGCTGCATAAACAAAACTATCGCTATACAGTAACAGCTAGTAAGCTTGTTGGTGTAGTTTGAGTTGTGTAGCTTTCTGCATGTTAATAATCATTATAGACCATCCCTTGTGTGTTGAAAATACCCAGCGCCTGGTACCAACCTGATGAGCGGTGGTTGCTACTGGGTACTGAACACGACAAAGTCTCAGCACGCAAATTGTCAGTGAGAAACACTGTTTAAGAGTAACTCTGTTTAAACACTGGCTGCGTTTTTATCCGGTTTGACTCTTCATTGGAAAGTAGATAATGTGTGCTCAAAATATTCGTTAGAAGTGGACAAATGACATAAACTAATTTACATATTCAATGACTCATTGTGATCATTTGTATTTCAAAATGTTGTTATCAGTGATTGGTCAGGAGCAACAGTTATCAGTGATTGGTAGTTGGTAGCTATGGTACTCAGTGACTGGTCGTCGGGAACAGTGATTGGTTGCTGTTGGCAAGCCCTTTGACACGCCCTCCTCCCTGACTTCCTGTTTCAAAAGGAAATTCATCAAATCATGGCATCATTACAATATGTAATCATGTTATGGTGGTTGTTTCCACAGCCAGCTGTAATAACCAGAATGTGTGTGTGTGTGTGTGTGTGTGTGTGTGTGTGTGTGGTGTGTGTGTGTGTGTTTATGACCGTTTGTGTCCTAAACTCTGCTTGTTTGACCCTTTCAGTGAGAAACCACACAGTGCGTTGTGTTTAGTGCTTGGCCTGGAAACAGCTCTGATTGTGTAGTGCACACTTTTATGCACATGTTTTACACACACACACACACACACACACACACACACACACACACACACACTCTGGCTTTAACGCTAACTGTGTCTGCGATTGTTTTTACGAGTCAGTCGAGTCTTTCTTGTGGTTTTTTTGCTACTTTTGTTTTCAGGCTTAAATATTGTTCTTGGAAAAAGCAGGGACCTGCTGACTCACTTTCGGGAATCAGTGTGTGTGTGTGTGTGTGTGTGTGTGTGTGTGTGTGTGTGTGCATGTGAAAGAGTGGGTGTGTTACATCATAGGACCGAGGGTCATGAAGTCACTAATAGAATCAGATCCAAGTTCTCTGGGGAGCAGTGTGTGTGTGTGTGTGTGTGTGTGTGTGTGTCTGGGCCACTCTGGAACTAGTCAGGATGGAAAGTACCCTGGATGGGTATGTGTGTGTGTGTGTGTGTGTGTGTGTGTGTGTGTAGTAATATTGTTATGTTTTAGTGTTGTTTTAGGTGAAGTTTTTGGACAGACAGGGAGACAGGAAGGTGGAAGTGTGGGTGTGTGTGTGTGTGTGTGTGTGTGTGTGTGTGTGTGTGAGAGGGTTATGTGGTATGTGGTTGTGCAAGTGTAATTGAAAGCAGCTTTGAATGGGTTCAGAGCCATAGCAGCCCGTATCTGTCTCATGGAACGTGTGTGTGTGAGTGTGTGTGTGTATGTGTGTGTGTGTGGGTGTGTTCTGTTTGTGTAAATGTCCTCTGTTGATTAAAACAGAAAGTGCGCGTTTGTTTAGAAGCTTCATGGCCACCATTAAAATCCCATGTTATATTTATATTAAAGCCTGGAGTCTGGTTTTCATGGAAACCGTTGACTGTCGAAGTTAGCTGCCTAGCAATACCCCACGGTGCTAGCTTAGCTAGGTTAAGTAAATGTAGCTAATGGTGTAACTAGTGCACTGGTTGATCACTTGACCATGTGACAGGGTTTTTTCCCACCCTTTCTGCTCTGAGGTAACGGCACAGCTTAGAACTCGTCTCCCTGACAGGGTTCTACTTTGTTCTCTCGTTCTTAACGTTCACGAAAGTAGATTACCTCAGACATCATTACCTGATGACCAGTGGCGGGAAAAAACTCAGGGAATCTGTTAGAGTGATGAGTTATGTGTTTGTGTGTGTGTGTTTTCATGCCCCGGATGTTTTTGGATTGCAGTGTCTGCAAGTGTCTGCGCCTGATTGAGTAACAGCCTGAAAGTGTGGGTCATAACTGAACATGTGTGTGTGTGTGTGTGTGTGTGTCTGGTCCAGCTGATCTTCCAGATGGTTGTGTTGGTGAGTGAGCTGCTATATAACACACATACACACACACACACACACACACTCACACACACACACAAGATGACAATTTGTGGCCTATATAGTGAATAGTGAGTAGGGTGTGTGGTTTGGGACACGCCCATAGTGGAGTGATGATGGTGTTTGTGTGTGCTATATAGTGAATAGGATGGGTGGTTTGGGACACGCACACAGAACACTTGATCTTGGTTAGTGTTTAGAATTTTGACACTTAATAACCAGAATGCGTTTGATCCCAAACCATGATGCATTCTGGGAGAACTCCGGACTCTAAGCTGCTGTTTCACTCAGTAAAGTTCCTGTGTTTGATGGAGGTCGAGCTGAGGGCGTGGGAGATACATACCCACTCTGATTGCTAACCATGAAGTGTGACAAAATGTGTGTGTGTGTGTGTGTGTGTGTGTGTGTGTGTGTGTGTGTGTGTGTCTCCGGTTACACACTCCTGCCCCTTGGCAAAGTCACCTGATACACTGAGAACCATCAGAGGGATGCATCTTCTTAGTATATCTCTGTTTGTGTGTGTATATGTGTGTGTGTGTGGGTGTGGGTGTGTGTGTGGGGGGGTGTGGGAACACAGTTGGAAATTTCCGGAAAGTGACTGCAAACGTAAAAAGAAAGATTAAAAAAACCTGAATTCTGTTAGAGATAGAGAGACAGACAAACATATCAAGGCAGACAGACAGACAGAGATATACAGAGAGACACAGATATACAGGCAGACAGACAGACAGATACAGATATACAGAGAGACACAGATATACAGGCAGACAGACAGACACAGATATATAGCAGACAGACAGACATATACAGACAGAGAGACAGACAGACAGATATATAGGCAGACAGGCAGGCAAACAGATATATACAGGCAGACAGACAGCGGGACATACAGACAGACAGACAGACAGACATATACAGACAGAGAGACAGACAGACAGATATATAAGCAGACAGACATATACAGGCAGACAGACAGCGGGACATACAGAGAGACAGACAGACAGGGAGACAGACAGAGAGACAGACAGAGAGACACAGCTATATAGGCAGACAGGCAGACATACAGACAGACAGATACAGGTAAACAGACAGACAGACAGATATACAGACAGACATGCACATAGACACAGAAAGACAAATACGTATCAACTAATAAGTGAAATAAAATGATTTATTGAAGTAAGTTATCAACATCAGGAGTTTTCAGAAACTGAAGCTGCACTTTATCTTCTCGTCTCACACACTGCTGGCCAATCACACGCAGGGATTATGTGACTCGTCCAATAGCGTGGCACAACTTCACTCAGGGTTTAATCACTTCACGGTCACTGAACATCACCGCAGATATTAAACACTCATTCATACCGGGTCTGACAGCAACTGGCAAAGCTACAGGCACCACACACACACGCACACACACACACACACACACATGCACACATGCACACACACACACACACACACACACACACACACACACACACACACACACACACACACACATTTTGGTAGGCACGTCTCTGTACTCACTTACGCAAACAGTTAAATCAGGACAATGTTTACATCATGTCCACAGACACTCGTTCTCTTTTTCAGAGCAGAAAGAAAACACAAGATGTGATGTCATTTCCTGTAATCTGCTGAAGTCACTAGGCTAGGGGTCATGACCCTGAGTGTTCCCTTCACCACTGAGACAATTTTAACCTTCTCCATTCTCACGTCCAGCCGTCGTTCCGTCTCATTGCCTTCACGTGTCTGTGTTCTTCAGGAACTATTCTTGATAGTGGACTCTGACTTTTGCCATGCAAAACGAAAGACGCACATATGCAAAATGTTACTTGGAGTGTGTTTTGTAATAACACGCACACCCGCACGCACACACACACACACACACACACACACACACTGAATACTACAAAGTTCTCATTTTGCTAAGTGACAGACATTCCTGGACTAACTGGGGCGAGACTTAGGTTTAGATTTTGTTTTCCCTTCATCAACTTTGCATAAAATGCTAGTTTTTGCCACAGAATATACTCATTTAGTCATAATTCCTTAATGTTGTGTTAGGTAGCTAGCTTAGGTGATTAGCCATTTAACCTTAGCCAAGTTAACATTAACATGACCCTTTCAGGAGTGGCTATCGGATGTTCTGATCTCTAGCAAGCTAGCTAAACTTGTATTGTGTAATTAAAACCAAATGCTAAGTTCCCTGGCAGCTAACATTCTATAATTACATTATCTACTTTAAAAACCACAAGGTTTGTTAACAAAGCTAGCTAACATTAGGCTAGCTATCGCAGTGATGTCATACGATGACGTTTTTTGATAAGCTCCGCCCCTTATCGGCCACAACCACAATGGACATGGTGTACTGTTTTAAAAGTAGCTGGTTATACTGTTTAGCCACCTTGCCTACACACACACACACACACACACACACACATCATCATCATCATCATCATCACCGCCACCTGAAAAACATGTAGCGACAGTAAAGCTTGCTATGCATGACATCAAAAAAGGATTCTTTTTTCACCTGCTGTGTTTTTGCAGCTGCTCTATGAGGGGAAACGCCCACACACTCACAAACACACACACATGTACAAGTCAGTACAGGATGTATTCAAGCAGTGAGTGGATGCTATTAGCTTTATCATGCTAAAATCTGTCCCAAATCACACCTTATTCACTACATATTGCACAATTTTTGACAGTCCACCATTTTGTATCATCACACTAATAAATAAGTGCACTAAGTACAGTAGAATGTGTGGTTTGGGATGTTCCCTCAAAGAATCTTAGCAAGCCAATTTTCTTAAACATTAGCTAGGTATGTTAGCTTGCTACGTTCAGCTTGTATTGAGTGCAAATAATGCCGATTCCACTAAAGCATTAGAATGTTTTTTTAATAACATGTTTGATTAGCCTATTAGCTTTGAGTCTCGTCATGTTTATGAGAAGATTTCACACTCGTGTACTCGGTAATCGATACTCTGAGTATCTGAAGTCAAGATTTTCTGGCGTGTGTGTTGTGATGAAGTGTTTCTTCAAAATGAACCTGTGGAACTTTAGCTAGCGGTTGATGCTAAGTTGATGCAGTGTAATTTTGGTAAATTAACACCATATTTGAGGTAAATGTCAAGGTTTTGTACAATTCTGTCTCGTTTCCCCGTCACTATTTCTTCACGTTGTCCATATACAACACTCGACCGTTACGTACTAGCTGCATAATTCACTAACCTCAGTGATTAGCTAGCTTATACTCAATATACATGTTTCCGAGTTGCCTAGCAACAACACTGTTCTCACAACTTTAATCACTTAAACAGCGAGTGTGCCGTGTGTCTGATTCCAGTCCATAAACATCTACCATATCTACAAGTGTGTGTGTGTGTGTGTGTGTGTGTGTGTGTGTGTGTGTGTTTTATCATACACTGTTCCTTGTACTTCCACATGAAGAGCTTTTCTTTCTCAAGAGGAACATCAAACACACACACACACACACACACAGACACACACAGACACACAGAGTGCAGGATCGGAATCTCCCAGAGACCTGCAGCCAGAAATGCTTTTAAAGAGTATGTGTGTGTGTGTATGTGTGTGTCTGTGTGTGTGGTGTTCATACTTCCATTACAGTTTAATGGTCAATGTTAGAAGACCGAGACAGAGAGAGAGAGAAAAGAGTGTGTGTGTGTGTGTGTGTGTGTGTGCAAATCAGCATTTTAGAAAGCCACAGCATGAGCTCATCTCTAAAGCAGCCGCTCTGATCTGCACTCACTATTCCCTAAACACTACGTAGTACACTAATGAGAGTGCATAGTGTGTAAAGACAGTGGACATGTCCCAAACCACACACACACACACACGCACACACACACTTTTTCTCACACTCATCCTTTTCTCAATTTCTCTCTCTCTCTCTCTCTCTCTCTCTCTCTCTCTCTCTCTCTCTCTCTCCCTTCTCTTTATGCTTAACATCACTCTGATCTTTCTTTCTTATTTTTCTACATTAATGTATGACTAATCTCTCTCTCTCTCATCTTTTTCTCTACTTCTTTCTCTCTTGTGCTCTCTTTCTATTCCACTTCTGTTTTTTTTCACTCACTTTCATCTTCACTCTCACGCTGTCTTCTGATGAACGTTTGGTATTCTCTCTCTCTCTCATTCTCTTTCTCTCTTTTCCTTCATGAAGGCCAGATTATCCCTCCATCCCCCCACACACACTTTCGTCTCGTTTAACCGAGGTCTGCGATCATCTAACTCTAGTTCCACTCTGATCGAGGCCACGCCAAGCAGAATGAATGCTTTGTGTTCATGGCCCCTCACTAATGCCCCGATTAATACCCCTCCCATACAAACTAATACCCCTCTCACACACACACACCAGTGGCAATGACCCACATGACCTCTGACACGCTTATGTAGGATATGTGTGTGGTCATGGACTTGTCATCACGGCCTGAAGAACCTATAAGGACTTGTAGATCTGTGTGATATATGAGAATAAAAAAATAATAAAGTGTAATATATTTAGAGTATATCTACAGTAGATATTTATAGCTCAACTAGTCCTGGTGCTTTTTGGTGGCGACACTGCTTCAGGAGATCAGCAAGATACACCCGAGCCTTTTATTTATTATCTTAATGATGTAATACAAATATGACTAAACTAACGAGCTCTTTTCTGGTAAGGATGGTCAAGAAACAAGTCACAGTGCTCCAGTCTAGAAGGTGTACAAGACATGCGCTAGTTTCTCAGCATCTCAGGTTAGCATTATAGCTAGTGCATCACGGAAAATGATCAACAGTCTAGCGTTGAGCAGCAGGTCATTTACCACTTTAACCAGCGCCAATTCTGTACTATGTTTCCTCCAGAAACCAGACTTAGTTTATTTTATATATATATATATATATATATATATATATATATATATATATATATATATATATATATATATATATTTTAGATTAGTAGACTAAGATTAGTCATTAAAAAAGAACAAAGCTGTTGGATGCTGTGGATGGAAGTTATTAGGAGAGGGCAGTCTGACAAAAATATTATAAAAAATGCACAATTTTTAATATGATTTTTATTAAATAAATCTTACATGATCAATTAAAATGCTGAAAAGGAGGGAAAAACATTTGAACGATTTTAAAGATTACGTACAGAATTTTAGCATGAAATCAGCTGCTTCCTGTCAGTTTGTAATTAAACAATTTTTTTTTTTTAAATCTCAGAAAAGTGTATTGTAACATCATTTATCATAATCTCAACTTTATATCATCTCATCAGTAGGAGTTTGCGGTTTTTCCCATCATAGAAATGAACGCAAAATCAAGCAAACGGCGTGCTATTCGGAGGAGCGCACAATTTTTTCAATTTTACCACATAGTTGGTCCGAGACGTGTCATGTGACGTCGTCGCAACACACGTGAATGGAAGAGGGCTTCGGGTGAACACGGATACAGCTAAAAGGTCTCGTTTACCGACAAACACCGCTGCGATAGAATCGGCAAAAATTTGCGTTTTAGCCAAATTCAAGTAGCAAAAAAAACTCCGCAAGTCGCTTCGCAAATTTTCTAAAAAGTCGCAGGAAAATCAAGCGTTTTTGGCTGCAACCATCCCGAAAAAACCAAACCTCCACGAAATCCTGTACGGACTGCAGTGTGAGGTAGTTGTTAAATCACTGACTTTTATTTTATGAATCTCCTTCTTGGTTTTATTTTTATAGTGAGATCGAATCCAGTCCGTGACTCTGTGATTCTCTCCACGTTTTCCCAGCCGCCTTTCCACCTCGGCAGACGTTACTCCAGCCGCGGCGTTCAGGGGCAAAGCCGTACAGCTCGGCCTGGATGCAATTACTCCCTCCGAAGCCCCTAATTAGAAAACAAGCCCGTTTAACAAGCGCGGTTATGATCTTTACACGTGGCTCACCTTCAAACGCCAGTCTGCTCAGACCTGTAAAAATTCCCCGCTCGGATATTTAGACCAATTATAGACATATTTCTGTCGTCTGATCCCGAACTCACTCTCTCTCTCTCTCGTTCTCTCTCTCACTCACTCTCTCTCACTCTCTCTCACACTCTCTCTCACACTCTCTCTCACACTCTCGCTCTCTCGATCTCTCTCTCTCGTTCTCTTTCTCACTCACTCTCTCACTCTCTCTCACACTCTCTCACACTCTCGCTCTCTCGATCTCTCTCTCTCGATCGCTCTCTCTCACTCTCTCACTCTCTCTCTCTCTCACTCTCTCTCTCTCTCTCTCGCTCTCTCTCTCTCGCTCTCTCTCACACTCTCTTGCTCTCTCTCACTCTCACTCTCTCTCACACTCTCTCTCTCGATCTCTCTCACTCTCACTCTCTCACACTCTCTCTCTCGATCTCTCTCTCTCACTCTCTCTCTCACTCTCACACTCTCTCTCACTCTCTCTCGATCTCTCTCTCACACTCTCTCACTCTCTCTCACACTCTCATACTCTCTCTCTCACTCTCTCTCACTCTTTCTCACTCTTTCTCACTCTCTCTCACTCTCACACTCTCTCTCTCACACTCTCTCTCACACTCTCTCTCTCACACTCTCTCTCACACTCTCTCTCACACGCTCACTCGCTCTCTCACTCTCTCTCACAGTCTCTCTCACACTCTCTCTCACACTCTCTCTCACGCTCTCTCTCGCTCTCTCTCTCACTTTCTCTCTCACACTCTCTCACTCTCTCTCTCACTCTCTCTCTCACTTTCTCTCTCACACTCTCTCACTCTCTCTCCCACTCTCTCTCTCTCACACTCTCTCTCACACTCTCTCTCTCACGCTCTCTCGCGCTCTCTCTCATGCTCTCTTGCTCTCGCTCTCTCTCACGCTCTCTCTCACACAAGTGTAGCCGTGCGAGGCATGCTGCCTTTAATAAACCAAACAAGGGCAGAATCTTATAAGAAATGAGTAGTGCACTATTTTCCTGAAAGTCTAGTGGACTATATCTAGTGCCTTTAAATAGGTAGAAGGAACGTTGTGCTGTTCAAAGACCTGGGTTGAATGATGTTTGGGACACACCCACAGTGGACTGATGATGGTGTTTGTTAATGCACAACACAGAATAAAACAGAGAACGAGACACGCAGAGGAAGAACGTTAGAAATAGAGAGAGAGATGGAGGAACGCCATATTTTCACACACGTGAGCAGAGAGAAGAAGAACATGACAGACAGAGAGACAGACCGAGTGTGGCGTCGCGTCGCGTCTCTTCACGGTGTGTGTGGGAGTGTAAATGAGTAAACAGACGGTTTGGTCCAATCTGTGCTGCGCCCACCAGACAATACAAACACTACCACACACACACACACACACACACACACACACACACACACACACACACACACACACACACACATAAGCAATGCTGAGCTCTGGCACCTGTCATTGGCTGGCTATTATGCTTCACTGTCCAATCACAGTGTGTTTGGGTTTAAATCAGGACACAAAGAGTGTGTGTGTCTGTGTGTGTAATCCGTATAGTCCAATAGGGTTCCCTCCTTTCTGTTGTTTGGGTTTGATTTGAAATAAATAACGTGATAATATAGCTTCCAGTAACACACAGAACTTGTGTGTGTGTATGTATGTGTGTGTGTGAGTGTATGTATGTGTGTGTGTGAGTGTATGTATGTGTGTGTGTGAGTGTATGTATGTGTGTGTGTGTTACCAGTTATTAATGGTAATCTTTCGAGTAGAGCTTTTTAAAATTGTACATAATTGTTGTTGTTGTGTGTTTTTGTATTTTGAATGTTAAAGTGACCTTGAGTTTCTCTCAGGTGTGATGACAGAGCTCTGTGTGTGTGTGTGTGTGTGTGTGTGTGTGTGTGTGTGATGAACACAGCATCCGGTTGCTTTGTGTACTCTTGTACACGGTGTTCGAAATGAAGCCTCTAAGACCGCGGACTTTACGTCAGACTCATCTTTTAATTAAGCGAGTGTTTCAGTAGCTGTGTGTCGTCTGCAGTTTCTGTTTGTTTTGTAGAAATGAAATAAAACTCGTCGCTCTGTTATCTCTCGCTCCTCTTTCTGTATCACTTTCTTTTCCCCAAACCTTGGGCAAATTCTTTCTTTTGTATCCTTTTATTTTTCACCTGCTTTTTTAACAAGAACACCCCCCCCCCCCCTCTCGCTCTCTCTCCCACTCTCTCTCCCTCTCTCTCTTTCCCTCTCTCTCCCTCCCCCTCCCCCCCTCTCTCTCCCTCTCTCTCTCTTTCTCTCCCTCTCTCTCTCTCTTTCTCACCCCCCCCCCCCCCCCCCCCTTACCCGGCGGGACGGGTGAGGTCGCACAACGAGGACTAATATAATAACTGAGCTTTTGTTGTAGTTGTGTACCAAGTTGTTGAATTTCCAGTCCATAATTGCAGATCAGGATGTCAGCTTTATGTTCAGGAGGTTTCACAACGTCACTGAGGTTTTAAACAAAAGAATGAAAAAGAAAACCAGACGCATGTAGGAGTCGCTGAAGTTATTGAAATGATCGCTTTAGGAGATTAAATTACTCGGCCTTGAAACTGAGCTCTGCTTTTCAAAATATTCTCTCAGATACTGAATAATAAAGAGATTTATTACTCGTAACTCTCACTCGCGTCTGTTTGTTAATGAGACTAAATCTGATATCATCATTTTCCATACCAAAACCATCATTATGCCCAAATGAATGAACTAAAGTAATTGTAAATAAGCGAATTGTAAATAAATACATAAATAGATAAATCAACAGACGAAATGTAAATACACAAAGTTCAGTAGTTGTGTTGTTAGTGTTCTTCTTTAACATGATAATTCAGTAGTTAAATAAAATGATGAAATATTTCACAAATGAAACGCACGCTGATGACATGTTAATGTTTCACATCACCGCCGTCGTTGTCTGTTACGATAACACCAACATAAACACACTTTCTGGCGAGTCACGGTGTCATGTTTACACCACACACACACCTGTCTCACCTTGAAATGCCTTACCATGCCTGTCTCACTTAGACTGTCTCACTCTCATGCTAGACCGTCTGTCTCAGACCTGTCTCACCCTGACATGTCTTACTTCAATATGTCTCACTCTGGCCTCTCTCTTTGACCTGTCTTACTCTGATTGTCTCACTCTGGTGTAACTTACTCTGACCTGTTTCACTCTAGTGTGTCTCACATTGGCCTTTCTAACTTAGACTGTCTCACTCATGCTAGACTATCTCTCTCTGACCTGTCTCACCCTGACATGTCTTTCTCTGACCCGTCTTTCTCTGAGTCATTTCACTCTAGTGTGTCTCACTCTGAGCTTCATCACTTTATCACTTAGATATTCCACTCTCATGCTAACCTGTGTCACTCTGACCTGTCTCTTTCTGACTTGTCTCACTTTGATCTGTCTCTCTCTGATCTGTCTCTTTCTGGCATGTCTCTCTCTGACCTGTTTCACAGTGACCTGTCTCACTCTGACCTGTCTCTCTGTGACCTGTCTCACTCTGACCTGTCTCACTTTTATCTGTCTCTCTCTGACCCGTCTCTCTCTGACCCGTCTCTCTCTGGCATGTCTCACACTGGCCTGTCTACCTCTGGCATGTCTCACTTTGTCCTGTCTCACTCTGACCTGTCTCACTCTCTCACCAGCACATATGAACACTTAAATTAAATGATTTCTATGGAAAAGTCTCATTGGAACAATACTAAATTCTTGGCTTTGCTGCAGGTCACAGTGAGACAGGTCATAGTGTTCTGTCTCACTCTGACCTGTCTCACTCTACACTCTCCCCTTGCCTGTCTCCGCACTGTTCCCCGCCGTGTGTGTCTCGGCGTGTGTGAGTGGTTAGCGGTAGACCTGTTGTCTCCTCTTTGCTATGTAAATCCCTCTGTCAGTGCGCATACTTTCCCCGTGAATAATCTCTTTCCCAGGCCACGCTCCAGGCGAGCGGCAGTCTGACCTCAGCACCAGCCAGGTGTGGACGCTCCGGCTTTTATTAAACTTTATTCTCCGCTCTCTGCTTCTCAATAGTTTCCAGACTGCGGCTCTGAATTGGCTGCTAAAGCCGTTAGCATGACCGAGCATTACACATCCACAAGTAGGGATTGGGGTGAGACGTAGATGCTGTAGATGCTGAAGCCTGTAACACGTGAGTGATGGGAACAGCAATGTGCTGATCATGCTGAGAGTTTACGGCTTTAAATCGACAGAGTTACAGTCACAGAAAGCCAAGCTATGAGCGAGCAGCTAAAATCGATTCTATAATACGACACGTTATTAAAATCAGCGCAAACATCCATCCGCTCAGATCCTGTAGAGGGGAGTTATGGACTTCTGGGCTAATTTTCTTAATTCGGTTACCGCCATATTTGTTCATTTGCGAATGTAATCATAAGAACTAAGAATTCTTACAACTTTTACATATGATGCAATCGGAAATAACAGTTTACACTTTATAACATGTAAAACATTTCTGAGCAAAACGTATGATCGCAACATTGTAATGTGTTAATGGAGTCAAGTGTTGGTGTTGACAGAGCTGAGGGGGCAAGGCACAAGCCAGGTAGTTGACTACAAAGAGCCAAAGAGGGCAAGGCTATGGACAGGTGGATGGGTCTAGAGAGGTGATTGGGTGGGGCAAAGGCCAGTTAGATTATTCCAGAGAGCTGAGTAGGTGGGGCCAAATGGTTGAGCGCTGAAGCAGCGGGGCAAAGACCAGGTGGATGGATCTAGATAGGTGAGAAGGTGGGGTAAAGGCCTTGTGGATGGATCTAGAGAGGTGAGGGGGTGGGGTAAAGGCCAGCTGGAAGGACCTAGAGAGGTGAGGGGGTGGGGCCATGGACAGGTGTATGGATCTAGAGAGGTGAGATGGTGGGGTAAAGACCAGGTGTATGGATTTAGAGAGGTGAGGGGGCAGGGTAAAGGCCAGGTGTATGGATGTAGATAGGTGAGGGGGCAGGGTAAAGGCCAGGTGTATGGATGTAGAGAGGTGAGGGAGTGGGCCGAAGGCCAGGTGTATGGATGTAGAGAGGTGAGGGGGTGGGGTAAAGGCCAGGTGGATGGATCTAGAGAGGTGAGGGGGTGGGGTAAAGGCCAGCTGGAAGGACCTAGAGAGGTGAGGGGCCATGGACAGGTGTATGGATGTAGAGAGGTGAGGGAGTGGGCCGAAGGCCAGGTGATTGGATTTAGAGAGGTGAGGGGTGGGGTAATGGCCAGGTGGATGGATGTAGATAGGTGAGGGGGTGGGGTAAAGGCCAGGTGGATGGATTTAGATAGGTGAGGGGGTGAGGTAAAGGCCAAGTGGATAATTTAAAAAAGCTGAGAGGGCGGGGCCAAATGGTTGAACGCAGAGGAGGCAGAGGTAAGGTCAAGTTGATGACTGTAGACAGCTGAGGGGGCGGGGCCAGGCAAATGACTCCAGAGAGCTGAGGGGAGGGGCCGAAGCAATGCTTTACAAGATGTGTGTGAACAGTGATTTACAGAATATTATTCATGACAATCACACACAAAGCTTACAGATTACAAATTTACAGATTTAAAAATGTGACTAATAAAACTGAATTAAGAATCATAAAGTTCAGATTTTATTACCTTATTAATCATTAATAAAGTAACAATAAAACCCGTCATCTTTTATCCTTTTATCTTTTCTCCTCTCTCTGACGCAGACATGTTGTGTTTCAGGTTGTTATTTTTTCACTTGTTCTCACAGTGAGTGATGAAGTGAGATTTAAAATCGTTCTGTCTCCATCTGTGCCCGCTTTCCCTAAATCCTGCTTCATATGGGGGCCTGATGGAGGGATTGAGATGTTTCTGAGACTCAGAGAGAGAGAGAGAGAGAGAGAGAGAGAGAGAGAGAGAGAGAGAGAGAGCTGTCTGGATGTGAGAGATGAAAGGAGGAAAATATGAAACACAAACAGAGGGAAACACGGGACGTGGCTTTGATGTTCAAACCTCACGGGTCTGTTCCTCTGTGAACACTGGGGCTTGGTCAACACACACACACACACACACACACACACACACACACACATTCACACACAACATGCATTTCACGAACACTAAAGAAGAGAAGAGAAAAAAGAAAAAGGAGAAAAGAGGGGAGAAACGGATGGATGGATGGAGAAACAAAGCGATTGTTGAAAAGATGGCGGGATGTACAAATGAATAGATGGATGCAGGGATGGAAAAACATTGACAAGAACAGATGAAAGGATGATTGGAGGGATGGAAGAAATATGCAGAAAAGATGGGTGGAGGAGAAATAAAGGGCTGAATGACTGGATGGATGGAGGTAGACAAAAAAGAAAAGAGAAGAGAAGAGACGGAAGGATGGATTGGATTGGAGTCGTGGATGGTGGAATGGACTGACATAGACAAGAAAAGATGAAAGCAAATGAAATGGATAAATGGCTGGAATATGCAAAATCAGATGAATGGTTGGAGGAATGATGGGATGTATGGATGGACGGATGGAGGTAGAAGAAAAGGAATGGATGGATAGTTGGAGAAATGACGGGATGTATGGATGGACGGATGGAGGTAGAAGAAAAGAGATGGACGAACGGTATCATGGATGTCGAAATAAACGGACGGACAGATGTGGAAAAGAAGGAATAGATGGGTTAAAGGAGGGAGAGATGGACTATGTAGAAAAGGTGGATGGATGGATGGATGGATGGGTGGATGTAGAAAAGAAAGGATGGACGGATGGGCGGTAGAAGCCTGGTAGAAAAAAAGCGAACAGTGATAAACGGATGGATAAATGTTGGGGGAATAAGAGGGAAAAACGAGGAGAGCAGAGAGTAGGGAAGGAAGGAAAGGAAAAAGAAAAGACGAGTGTGTGAAGCCACTCCCGTGATCTGTGCAGAGAGAAAAACAAGTTACACTTCCCTCACCACCTGCTGAAGGGATCGAGTTACAGTTCAGGAAACGCTGCTCGTGTTCCGCTGCGTCCTAAATCCCTCTCCTCCCTCACTCCCTGTCTCCTCCCTCACTCCCTGTCTCCTCCCTCACTCCCTGTCTCCTCCCTCACTCCCTGTCAGATGAGCGCTTGGGCCGACGCCCGGAATGTCAGGGAGGGAAAAGGGGTTTACACAGATTTAACACCTGCCCTGCGCTCAGCTTCGTCTCAGGAGCATTCACACAACGAACCTGTCCGTTATTTGTTTTGCTCACACAGTTTTTTCAAATCAAGACCAGCCTCTACAAGTGGCACGAAAGTAACGGCACCCCGTGAAAGTGGGAGGAGTCAGTCTGTAATTTTTTTCGTGTCTCTGGAGTGTTGTGGGCGTGGCTATACCGTGAACGTGCGCACTAATCCGTTCACAGGCGTTTGCTGAAGTGAAGCATGATGGGATTATTATATCACAAGTGCTGAGAGTGGAATAGATAATAAACCTTAATAGACAACGCCCATGTGACCTTCGACCTCACGTACACACCTTGACCACCAGAAGACAGGCGGTGTTTGCACAGCTCTCCTTCTTTAACCCGTGCCACCTTGAGGTGTGTGTGTGTGTGTGTGTCTGTGTGATGGGCAAAGAACAAAAACACATATTTGGAGATGTTAGCATGTTTATTTGAGGTTCAACACAAACACACACACACGCACACACACACACACACACACACACACACACGTACTGCTGCAGTACTACTGTCTGCAGAGTTTGCAGTGTTATGGTGTTTGTCTCTAAGGTTTGTTACTGCTATTCAGAAAAACACACACCCTCTGTCTTCTCTCAGGCTTTGACCTCATTTGACATGTTTCGTGTGTGTGTGTGTGTGTGTGTGTGCCACTCTGCCTAGATTGTTGCCACCCGTCCTTATGAGGATGCCTCCTCTCGACCAATCAGAAATGGTGAATCCCAGACGAGCAGTGATGCTGCTGTTTCTGCTGCTCCGTGTGTGTGTGTGTGTGTGTGTGAGTGAGTATGAGTGTGAGTGTGTGTGTATGAGTGTGTGTGAGTGAGTATGAGTGTGTGTGTATGTGTGTGTGATACTTCATACTCTTGTCTTAAGCTGAAGGAGGATAAACAGCTCACTTTTAAGCTCAGTTATATGAAACCCGCTCTCTCTTAACTCTTTTACAAATATTGGACACATGAACACACAGAGACGTACACACACACACACACACACACACACACACACACACACACACACACACACACACACACACACACTGGGACAAGGCTTGGGGCTCCTCTGGCATGGGCAGGTTTCCATGGAGATACTCAGCTAAAAATAACCATGGAGACGGCTTCCCCGTGCCAATCGCCAACGCCGAGTGTTTTGATGCCCTAGCTACGTCACTCACACACACACACACACACACACACACACACTGTGTTTTAAGCCTGTTTCATGTCATGCTTTATTCTGCATGTTTTAAAGGTCTGTAGTTCCCGCCCCATGATACTGTAACCAATCAGAGCCTACTTCCCGCCTCTCGTGACAATATAACCTCTGACCTCACCCTCATTCATTCATTTTCTCTTTCTTTCTCATATTGTTTTTCAGCTTTTCTTTCTGTGTGAGATCTACTCATGTCTGTGTGTGTGTGTGTGTGTGTGTGTGTGTGTGTGTGTGTGTGTGTGTGTGTGTGTGTGGTGTTAAGAGCCGAATCCTTATAGAGTCCTAATAGTGTAGAACTTTCATACCTGAGCACAACGCTCATTTACCCTCTCTCTGTCGCTCTCTCTCTGTCTGTCTGTCTCTCTCTGTCTGTCTCTCTATCTCTCTGTCTGTCTCCCTCTTTCTGTCTGTCTCTCTCTGTCTGTCTGTCTCTCTCTGTCTGTCTCTCTCTGTCTCTCTCTCTCTGTCTGTCTCCCTCTTTCTGTCTGTCTCTCTCTCTCTCTGTCTGTCTCTCTCTGTCTCTCTCTCTGTCTCTCTCTCTCTCTGTCTGTCTCCCTCTTTCTGTCTGTCTCTCTTTCTCTCTGTCTGTCTCCCTCTTTCTGTCTGTCTCTCTCTGTCTCTCTCTCTCTCTGTCTCTCTCTCTGTCTCTCTCTCTCTCTTTGTCTGCCTCCCTCTTTCTGTCTGTCTCTCTCTGTCTCTCTCTCTCTGTCTGTCTCTCTCTGTCTCTCTCTCTGTCTGTCTCACTCTTTCTGTCTCTCTCTCTCTCTCTCTCTCTCTCTCTGTCTCTCTCTCTCTCTCACTCAGCCATGTGTGTTGAGTCATACAGGGTGTGAGTCCCATCCGGGTTTTCACTCTGATCCTCACACACCTGACTCAGGTAACATGAGCTCTGAGACCTGTGGTGTGCTTAAACCTCACTAATACACACATGTGGAGACGCCACAAACCCACACTGAACACACACACACACACACACAGTATAAATCTTGTGTGTGTGTGTGTATGTGTGTGTGTTTATCCTCATCACATCTAGCGATGAGAGAAGAGCAGTGTACGCAGGATGACCTTTGACCCCAGAGCTCAGATCAGAGTGATTTCTGTTAAAGTGCTGTAACGAGGTGCACAGAGGTCAAAGGTCATGTGTGTGAACGGAGATGCTGAATCCTGGGATTAGCCGTGACCAATGACTGAGCCTTTGTGTGTGAGTGTGTGAGTGTGTATGTGTGTGTGAGTGTGTGTGAATGAGTGAGTGTGTGAGTGTGTATGTGTGTGTGTGTGTGTGAGTGAGTGTGTGTGTGTGTGTGTGTGTGTGTGTGTGAGTGAAAGGTATGAAAATGAATGGTGAAAACAGAAGCAGAGATAAAAGAAGACTGATGGTTATTATTATTGTTATTAATTATAATAATAATAATAATAACAATAATAATTGTTTCTCCTCGTGTTTACTTTGACCTTTGGTTTGTGAGCCAACAGGATACAAGTGGGTGGGGCTATGTGTCCTGATGAGTCAAAGCGCAAGTTAGAATTTATCATTGATGCTGTTGGCATGGAGAAGTCTCATACGTCTTCACACGATAGAGTGTGTGTGTGTGTATTTCTTGTTAGCCACAGTGCTACCTCTGCAAGGGGGTTACGTCCAGGTCGTGTAATCAGTGAAGAAGTTAGTTCAGAACAGGAAGTAGCGAAGAGATAAATGACGACGTGTTTCCGTTTTTCTGATTAAAGTGTACATTTATCAGCGTTGTTATCTTTAATCTGTGTGTGTGTGTGTGTGTGTAGACGAGTCGTCTCTCTCCTCTCCTGTCCTGATGAAGATTTGAGCTGTCAGTCGGTTTCCTTTAATCAGCAGAGAACACACACACACACACACACACACACAAAGTGTAGGCCAGCGTGGGATTGGAGCTGTAAAAAGTGTATGAAGTTATCATCACATCAGGCTTAAACACACTGAACATCATGTCAGGGTGTTACAGCGATGCAGCGGTACCTCCCGTAATGATCTGCCGCTGTTGTGCAGGAAACCCCATGTTGTGTCTCCGTCAGTGTGAGACACGTTTTAATGTTGTAAACATTTTCCATGTCATCACGGACGAGTTTCAGGAAGAGCTGTGATAAAAACAGCTCCTCTGTCCGTCCTACAGCAGTTCACATGACATCACGGTCCTCACGGAGGAACCCGGGACAAAATGGTGCTGTGTAGGGTGTGTGTGTGAGTGTGTGAGAGAGAGAGGGTTTAAAAGTTCAACACACAGCATGGGGTTCTTTAAGGCTTCAAATCCACATTACACCCACACACAGATGCCACGCCTCCTTTAGTAGTACTGATAGAAAGGCCACACCCCTTTTACTGGGGAACACACACACAGAAGCCACGCCTCCCTTACTAGGACTGATAGAAAGGCCACACCCTTTTTACTGGGGAACACACACACATACACAAACACACTCACAGAAGCCACGCCTCCCTTACTAGGACTGATAGAAAGGCCACACCCCCTTCCCTGGGACTGACACAATGAGTCCATACCTCTTTTACTAGGACTGACACACACACACACACACACACACACACACACACACACACAGCCCATGCCTCTTTCACTATTACTGATAGGCACAGAGGTCATGCCCCCTCTATTGGTTCAGATTTTTGGGCTGTTTTCTTACTGAGTTTTTTATGATTATTTCCAGCTTTTCTTAACAGTCTCTCTCTCTTTCTCTCTCTCTCTCTCTCTCTCTCTCAATTTCTCTCTCTCTCTCTCTCTTGCTTTCTGCAGCTGTATCGAGTTTGGATGTTGAGGTTAAACTCAGTGAACATTTCCAGTCTGCTTGGCAGCTGCACAGAAACGTCTTCGTCCCGTCGAGTCGGCCACCGTGTGTCGAGGAGCTTCACCAAAACGCCAAACAGAGCCTGAGAGCGCTACACCGAGGTCTGAGCACTAATCAATAACTAATCAATCATCAATAACTAATCCATAACTAATCAATAACTAATATATAAAATATATAAACAATAACTTATACTAATAATTATACTAATATATAATTGCTGTTGTTGTATATGAGTACAGTGTAATCAGTGCAGCTGTGAGTAAGCTGAATTCTCACACTGCCCTCTAGTGTACAAGAGGAGAAACACAGAGATATTCTACTCATCATTCTTCCATTTGTGTGTGTATGCGCACATGTGTGTGTTACAGATCAGCAGCAGAGACAGGAAGTCAGTGAACGAGAGCGGAGGGTGACCCTCTTGATAGCCCCGCCCACACCCACTTCCCCCTCCCACCACACGCACCACACGGTAATCACACACCTCTGTGTCCAATCACCTGTCTGTCTGGTGCGGGATCAGACACCAGCCTTAGATTTCCCCAGAAATAAATCCTCTATAACAGCATTCTGCTGAAAAAATGCTGTTTGAGATCCCACAGGTTACAGATCCAGGGCTGGGAGAAATCTGGGGAATTTACAGGAATTATGTTTATGATTGATATACAGTATCTTATGCTTGTCCATGAGGTCTACACACACACACATCTTTCTTCAATTCTGCAAGGTTTAGCTCCAGCCTCCAAGCCTGTAATTTTATAGTACGCCTGAAGACCTTGGTCAGTTTGTTCAGGTGCGTTTGATTAGGGTTGGAGTTAAACTCTACAGGACCGTGGACCTCGAGGGCCAGATCTGAAGAACCCTGATCTATCATGTTGGTACAGGTGTACAGCTGGTGTGTGTGAATGGATTTGATCGATATGCAAGTACAGTGTTCCGCTGGGCGTTGTACAGATGAACAGCTTCAAAAACAGAGCTGTGGTGTGGTGATAAAAGCAGACAGTCACTTCAGCGCAGAAGAAAGTTTTTAGCAGAACATCATAACACTGTTAATGAGTTCACATGGGCGGGGGTGGGGGGCATTCATTGCTATTGTTGTTGTTGTTGCTATGTTATTGGTTGATGTTCCTGTTTGTTGTTTTGATTGCATGTTTGTTATTTGTTGTTGTGTCATTGGTTTATTGCTTCTTTGTTGTTGTTTGTTGTTGTCTCACTGGTTTATTTTCTTCATTTGTTTATTGTTTGTGTTATAGTTTGAAAGCATCCGATCCTCTTCCCCTACTGAATGTTGTCACTTCTCTCGTCGGATCAGACAGGTACAGCATGAAAGCGCTCAGACTTGAACAAGTTGCACTATGCCCTATCCCCTAAGCCCTATCCCCTATACCCTAATCATGGTCTATTTGAGTGTGTCTGTAAAGAGTTGGTGAGGTTGCAGGTTTCCATTCCAACCAAACAGAAGCTCTAGAAACCTGCAGCCATTTCAACCCTAATCACAAATCACTAACCCCTTATCATTAACCCCTAATTGCTAACTCCTAATCACTAAACCCTCATAACTAACCCTTAACTCCTAATCACTAGTCACTAATCCCCTAATCACAAATCACTAACCCCTAATCACTAACCCCTAACTCCTAATTCCTTAACCCCTCTAACCCCTAATCACTAACCCCTAATCACTAATCCCCTAACCCCTAATCCAGGGGCGGAGCAAAGATTTTGTCTCTGGGGGGTGTTCAGGGCCCCCTTATTATTAATATCTTGTTGTATAATAAAAAAAAATAGTAGCAGTAAATGCAACCTCGGACATGAGTGGACACACGTATCTATTCAACAGTCTGGATTGGCAAACCAGAACGATGTAGGCCAGGGTTAGGTATTGTATTCAGCGGTCTTTCAAATCACACACGTAGTACACACAAATGTTCTGTATCGTACACAAACAACAACGCTTGGACAATCTCTCGCCACAATTAGCACCCGTATTCAAATCCTTATAATCTTTAAGGCAAGAATTATATAAACGCGGGTACTTTCTAACCTGCACTCATTTCCATCTCTTCTCTTTATTCTGTTTTTTCTTCCACTACATTGAGAATCAACAGCACTGGCTCATTGCTGCCACCTTGTGGAACAACTAATTAGTGCAAAAAAATGAAACCTGCATGTCCCAAGTTTTATAAAATGACAAAACTCCGCCAATGCACTAACCTCCTAACTCCTAATCACTAACTCCCCTATCTCCTAATCACTAACCCCTAACTCCCCTAACTTCGGCACTTTTTTCTTCTAGACCTGCACGCAAATATAAAACATATAACAGTAGATTTTTTGGATGGAAAAATGACTATTAATAGTGTTTCATTTTTTGCGATGTGTAACTTCTGGGAAACACACACACACACACACATACACAATTACAGAAGCATGTAGCCTGGTGTTTCATAATGACAGGGTTTCAAGGTTGATACGTGTGTGTGTGTGTGTGTGTGTGTGTGTGAACCCATTAACCAACACAAACTCCTGATCGTCTGAGAGAGAAATGAAATGTGCAGCAGTTCCGCTCTCCTTAATTTTAATCTCTAATCTCCTTTTTTATATATATTGTATTTTATTTTTATTTAGACTGCTTGGCCCCTCTGCGCTGTATTACTTCACCATTTCTGCCTCATATTTACTCCCAGTTTTCATGTGTCCTCTTTTCTCTGTGGTTTTATTGCTGCTTTTTAAAATGACGTGAATTTAAGAAGAAATGGGATGAATGAGTGTTTAGTGTATAATCCCAAACCCACTGAACAAAACCTCTCTCTCTCTCTCTCTCTCTCTCTGTCCCAGTGGCCCCTGTTTTTGCTTTGATTTTGCCTCTCTCTCTCACACACACACACACACACACACACACACACACACACACACACACAGACCCCCTCTCTTTGCAAGAAGTTTCTGTGGTAACCCCCTGCTTTGTGAACCCCATTTATTGTGAGGCCTCGCCTGAGTTTGACCTCTGCCTGTTTCTGGTATGTGTGTGTGTGTGTGCGTGTGTGTACACATTGTGTGTATATATGAAGCTGACACACTCTCAGCACTCACAGTTAGCTTGCACTCTGTACACACTGTGAGGTAAGTGTTTACTTTAACTTCATATTGAGCAACTTAGAGAGGATGAGGAAACACACACACACACACACACACACACACACACACTGTGTGTCTTCTCTTGCTTTTTTCCCGTTTGTAGCATGTGCAGATACTTTACTATCACCCTGATCCCTGATTTACAGCGTCTCTCGTTCTCTCTCTTTCCCTCTCCTTTCTCTCTCCCTCTCTTTCTCTCTCTCTGTTTCTCTTTCTCTCTCTCTCTCTCTTGCCCTCACAGTGTTCTTTCTCACGTTTGCAGGTGGATTCCGACCCTGATTCTGTGTCTTTAGGCCACCGATCCAGGTTTCCTATTCCCAACGTTCCCTCCCCGCTGGACACACAGACCAACTGGAGCGTGGCTCTTCCGTTACCTACTCCCGAGGACAGGATGAAGAGCCAATCTCAGGCCATCGTGTCCTGCGTGGTGCCCATCGACGTCACGGGTAAATACTTTTCTAAATCGGAAGCAGATACACATCACGATACCGTTGTGTGAATTCATGCTATCCTAGCTCCTGTGTGTGCTTTGCTGAGCTAATCTATTTCCTCACGCTAGTTTTGTGCATCATCATGATGTCAGATTACGTAACTATCATTACTCAGTGTGAACAGTACCCAACTCTGTGGGAATTCTAAAACAGCTTGATTGTTTAAAACTTGTAAGATTTCGATAGAAAAATGATTTTGATATACACTTTTGATGCAATATTTTTCGTAGGTAATGATAAAGGAGTTACATATTTTGACCAGGTTTTGCTTAACCGAATGGAGAACTGTGCCAAAGATTTACTTATTCCGACTGCAGATTATACCCGATCTGTTCGTGTGTTCATCTTAAACCATGACGCAAAATTTCTGTTCGCATATACGCTGTCTTAGGACTGGGAAATATGACAAAAGAATCCAATTGTCTGCTTTCAATTCGAGTTTTTATAAACCGTGCTGACGATATTGCAGATAAGTGTGCTGTGACATCGTTTATCATGGTACTGATGTCATATCACCCAGTTGTACACTATGTGCAAGCCGAGCCGAAAGGACGTGCGTGTTTGTAAACAACATATTGGCACGGTGCGTTCTGTTCACTCGCACATGTTAGGGCTCAGCAATGTGATAACAATATCATATCATGATTCTCTGATACACGATATATAAATATATATATTTATATAGATCTGTGAACAATGTCCCAAAAATACGCTAGTGTTAAATAGTTATTTTTTTATATTCAAAATGTTTATTCAAATGTTTCCAAAAATCTAATAAAATATACACAACACTAAAAAAGTAGAATATTTTAAACATTTTACAAGTTAAAAAATGAAGTCAAATATGTTATATAACACCGGCTATATGATTATTTAATCAAAATAAAAATTGTAATAAAAAGATTTCATGATGCATTGTGACATAAAATGTATTCTGACGTTAAATATCGATATTATAATAATTTTTTTTGTGATCGTTGCGGCCAAAAATGTTTGATGATTTTGCTGTTTTTTGTTTTTTTTTTTATTTGCGATGCAACTTGCAAGGTTTTTGCGGAAAGCTACTCGAATCGGCGAAATCGCAATCGCACGAAATAGTTCTGCGCGCTCTTTCATAGAGATGTTTGTTGGTAAACGGGACCATTTAGCTGTACCCATGTTCGACGCTCGTGAATCGAAGACGGCTTTGGCTGAACGCGCGTTGTGACATCACGTGATGCGTCTCAGCCTGAATCTGCGGAAAATCTGCGGTAATTCTGAAAAAGTGCACGCTCCTCCAAATATTGCAGAGTCTGCTTGATTTTGCGTTCATTTCTGCGATCAAAATCCTGCAGGGACTGAATATCATCATGTCTCCCAGCCCTGGTTGGAAAACTGTTTATTATTTGTTATTTTTTGAGTAAACGCATAAACATAACCTGTATGAAATAAATTAAAAGATTACGATTGTTAAAAGAATCATATTTAGAAGTTCACGCAGTACTTATTGAAAGATTACCAACCTATTTAAATCTGCTAGAAGTTTCATTGAGCTAGCAGTGAAAATGATTATTGTTGGATTATTCATTTCAGGCTGATATTAGCACATTTATGCTAGTCACTATGTCTTTTTATCTTTAACCGTCTCTCAGCGTGGACCTGTGGCACAGTTCTCCTTTTTTTTATATTTTTATTTTATACATGCACTGAACTGTGCGTGTCGTTTTCAGAGGATTCCTCCATCGCTGCTCGTCCCTCGGAGGCGTCTGCCTTCCTCAGTGAGACATCTTTTAAATGTCCATTAATGTCCATACCTCATCTCTCCCAAACCCACCATCCACTACAGCAAAAAAAAAAAAGTAAAAAAGAAGAGAGAGGATGTATAGATGTTTGGATTCTGAGGTTTATATAGCTAAACAAATAGTCAACTAGGCTTTGAATTCAAATGTGCAAGTCATCATGGTATTAAAGCTGACGACTCTCTGGCTGTCCTCGGTCCTTAATTTGTGCCAGGAAATGCAAAGCTGTGAGACGCTACTCTGCGCATGCTAATCAGCCGCATTAAAATTACAAAAGGGGCTGAGCGAATTAGTCCGCTCTGGACCGGAATGGAAGCTTAAAAGGATTTATTTCTACCCCAAAAATGCTAACAGGAAATGATCTGTATAGCAATCTGCAATAAGGTTAACCAACCCTGTAGTCACTGTAGTCTGGACTGGGCTTGAATGCATATTTTATCCATAAATTGCTAACAATGAACATAATTAGCATGATCTTTATAAGAATTTCCATAAAGCTAATCAACGCCTGCTAACTTGCATTCAGTATTAGCAATGTTAGAACTTTCAGGTGATAGATTTTGAAGAAAAGAGAAACTAAGAAGAACATTATGGAGAGAAGATTGTATTCAGTTTGTGACGGTCATCTGGTGTAACTCCATAGCTGTGAATCCCTTGTTTCCCTTGCATGAATTTGTGTATTGTGCCCAACACTAAACTCCATGCATAAACATCACTCATAAACATTTATTCAACCATTTTGACCATCTAAAACAAAACAAAAACAACATGATCTGTGTTTCAAAGTAGCAGCTCTTGCGTTTATTTATATTGTGGGAAATAATATATGACACGGTTACCGACTAGATTTAACAGCCTCCATGAAGGCAGAGTGTGAGAAATGGGAGGGTTTGGCAGAGATCAGCTCCTCATGTCTTGGCGCTCTCTTCACAGGGGCCGGGTTCGACAGAGATGCCAGTGTTCGCTGCTCGCTAGCCTACTCGCAGTCAGTGCTACAGAGGAGACGGAAGCTGAGAAGACGGAAAACTATCACGGGCATTCCCAGACAAGTGCAGCAAGACTTAGGCATGTAATTTTTTAAAAATCTAATTAGATGTAATCTAATCTAATTGATTTACAATTACTGGTAAGCACTTAATAAATGGTATTCTCCCTCTTTTCCAGACTCAGACGAGTCTCCCGTGGCTAGTCAGCAGGCAGTAATAGTGCACTCCAGACCTGAAGCTTGCCAAGAAGACCTCACGCTCACTCGTCACAGCACCAGAGACTCTGGCTGCCAGACGGAAGACTTCCTGGTTGCTGTTGCGGCACCATCTCGTAGACGGACCAGAGCTCAGAGGGGCCAGAGCGCGACTTTTCCGCTTTCCCATTCCACAGGAAACATACCGTCCCTGCCAGACAGTTCGGATAACATGTTTACCACCTCCATCGGCTCCCATTTGCGCTCGCATAGCCTTCCTCGAGAAGGCGTCCGATTACTCGACGAAGTCCGAATCAACAGTGATAATGATGACGGCGAAGAAGATGGAGATCTTTCGGCATTCGAAGGAGAGGAATTCCTTCCATTACCAGGAGAGAACATGCTAAAAGATGAAGAGGAGAGCACTGATGACCAGGTACAGCCAGAGAGGCAGCTAGGTAGCTTCAATCAGCATCCTGAGAGCCCAGAGCATGTGTGGAAGCAGAGAGGTCGGTCTCGTCTGCCTTGTAAAACTGATGAGATCTCGTCAAGCTCTGACACATTCAGCAGCCCTATTCGCTCCAACGCTGGAGTTCTGGCCAGCCAGATGGACCACAAGGAGGACCACCAGTCTTCCAGTGGAAACTGGAGCGGCAGCAGTTCCACGTGCCCTTCGCAGACATCAGAGACGATTCCTCCGGCTGCCTCACCGCCACTGACACACTGTGACTCAGAGCTGTCTCTAAACACAGCTCTTAACATCACCGAAGACTCTGCTGAGCCATACTCTGGAGATGGGCTGCAAGGTCTGCGAGGTCACCAAACAGGATCATTTGCTTCCACTGCAATTGACATGCTTGATGACGCTGGAGTCATCACACCAAGCGAAGCCGACTGGAGCTATCCTCAACACAGGTCCTGCAACAAGGACTACAGCCCTGAAAGCTCTAGGGAAGGGGAGGGCAGCCTAGAGTGCCCCAGCTTTGTTAGTATAGCCACAATCGAGAGCTTAGATAAGCCTCCCTCTGACAAGGCAGACACTATGTCGCACTTCTCTGTGGATGCCGAGGGCTACTATACCTCCATGCACTTTGACTGTGGTCTTAAAGGTAGTAAAAGCTTCACATACAACTATGCATCTGTTGACCAGCAAAAGGAAGAGTACAGAGGTCCTGCATCAAATGGGAGACGCAGTCTTTCTCTAAGGAAGCCAAAGGTGAAGCCATCACCACCAGAACGTTGCTCATCGTTAAAGAAAATTAGCAGCCAAGCTGGACTGGCTCCTGAAACGAGTGAACCAAAGATATTGAATGAGCAGAAATTACTGATGTCTTCCAAGGAAAGGAATTCACCATTGGCATCAAGTGACCCTTCTGACCAGCCAGAGGACAAGGAGTTGGTGGAGGCCTGGGGCGGACAGATTGCTAATCAGATTCCAGATGTGGCTTTGCTTGGTTCCGCAGACAGACTGTCCTTAAAGAATGAGGACGCTGTCCAGTCTGTGTACGCAGACCTCTGGCTTGTGAATGACTTGAAATCCAACGATAATTACAGATCTTTGTCAAACTCCAGCACTGCTACAGGGACAACGGTCATCGAATGCATGAAGTCACATGAGAGTTTCGAGTCGCATTCTGGCTCAAGGGCTTCCACTCCTTTACTGCCATCTGTGGAAGCTGAATTTCGACTGCCCTCTCCAGAGAAGTTGGTGAATCTAGCATCCCCTTCCAGTGGCTATTCAAGCCAGTCCGAGACGCCAACATCTTCATCTGCTTTTTTTCCAAACCCCAATCCTTTGTCCCCTATTGGTGGAAAGAGGAAACCAAAAGTCCCAGAAAGGAAGTCCTCCCTCACTTCAATGCAGAAGCGCACATCCAAAAAGGACCTTGAACTACCCATTATACCCCCCACCCATCTCGACCTAAGTGCCCTTCACAATGGCAAGAAGGCTTTATCCCACAGAAACCATGTGCATATCCTTAACAAGAACAAACACAAAGTGGCTGTGGCCACGACTGAAAGTGTTGAACCTGGCAGCAACAGTCCTTTGGAAATCACCCCCATGATGCTTCATTCTGTCCAGCTACGTTCAGTAAGCAAATCTGGTGAAGAAAACCATGATCCGCCTTGCACAGATGCTTCCACTAGACCCAAGAGACCCACTGTAAGCAACCTCAACGAGACCAGGAAGCCTCCACCTTATAGGTCTCTCACCAATGAATCCCTCTCTCAAGATAACTGTGAATCCATGTTTACTCCTACAGATGGACCAGAGTTTGGAAGTCTCCCCAGGATTTCCTTTACGAAAAACAGATTTGACAGGATAGCCCTGTCACCTCTTTGGAGCACGACTGCTTTCAGCGCAACTTCCGAGCAAGTGAGCCTAGATGACATGACGGCAGACGTATCAGAGAGTCAAAAGGTTCCTGCTGAACCAGAGGGACTCTTCCCTCAGAGCAGTATGGAAACGGAGAAGGACCAGGAAGCGAGGCTTGAACCAACAGACGAAAACCCGAAAACAGAATCTCCATCTGGTCATGATGGTACACTCTGTACGAGATCAGAGAAATTTGAACAAGTGCCTGATTTAATCCTTCACTCGTCGCTGGAATCATTAGAAATGGATCCAATTAGCGATGCCAGCAATCACAGAGAGGAATCACTATCATCAGGTGGTCCAACCAGAAGTGCCTCACAGGAGACCATGGGGGAAGTATCTACACCTGATACAGAGGATTACTTCAGCAAAGGTAAGTCACTGCTCCAGAATCTGTCTACTAAATCAAAACAGCCTTCCTGGCTAGCTTCTCATCTTATTGCAAGGCAACTTGAATGTATTAATCAGATCAAATTAGATGTACCGTTGAAATTCCTTTGCAGAATCCACACCTAGCGAACCGGTAGTATCCCCTTTGACGGACGAATCAACGACTGAGGATGACAGCGTTTTCCTTTCCCCTACCAATGCTCGTACAACTGAGGATCTCTTCGCCATGATTCACAGGTATGCTTCAACTTTCAGGTTTATCCTAGTAAAGAAAGAATTTTCGTTTTTCTTTTTTTACCAAATACTAAATTGATGTTACAGATAAATTTATAATCTATAACTGTCTGTCGTTCAAGATCAAAAAGGAAAGTCCTTGGCCGAAAGGACTCGAAAGGAGACACGGCCGTTCGGAGTTCCTTGGGTGCTACTTTTGCCTCACCTGCCACCTCCCCAAGCACTCCTGTTACACCAACAAGTTCCCAACGAGCACCAAGCCAAATATACAGGAGTGTCAAAAAGTCCAACACCTCCAACGAGGAATTCAAACAGCTTCTTCTTAAAAGGGGAAGTCGCTCTGATTCGAGCTTTCGTATTTCGGCTACCGAGATCCTGAAAAGTCCCGTCGCATCGAGAACTTTCTGCGACCCCCTCTCGGAAGGTGCAAAGCATCCTGAAGGCTTTCCTTCGCCATTCCAGCCTCAGTCTTCAGAGAAAACACCTGAGGTTCTTCATAGCCCCTACCCGAAAGCCAATGTTGAGGGGTTCTCCACAAAAGTTTTTAGTTCTTCCAGACAAGGTCGTTCAAGGTTACCACCAGCTGCAAACAGCAGTCGTTACAGCACACGCAGCCGGCTATACACGACACCCATGCAGGCGATTTCTGAAGGGGAAACGGAAAACTCCGATGGAAGTCCACATGATGACCGTTCCTCTTAAACGAAGAATGCACCTTTACCAGGTGTTTATAAAAAAGAAAACACAAAATCAAAACTACTAAAGCTAGATGTTGTTGTTGTTGTTGTTGTTGTTGTTGTTGTTAAATTGATTGAAGCGATTTTAAACCTGTGCTGAGTTACTGCCCTTTTGTAGCCCAGAGGAAAAAAAAATGTTTACAACTTATGAAATTGACTAGGTATATGCAGCACCGTTTGCTATACCGTTAGCATTATGCGGAGAAGGCTAATTTTAAAAATGTTCTTATTGAATTTTACATGGGCATTAACTGTGAAATGATAGAGAAACGTAGGACAATCAGATAGTGGCCTTTTACACTGTTGTAGCAATGAGTTGATTAGCCAGAGTCGACGTGTCAGAACATCGATCTGGCTTTAGCTAGAAATGACCCTTATTTGGCAAAAACGTTTCGCAGGTTATTCCTGCTACCCATTTGCACTTCTTTGACATTGTAATTTTAAATAAATAAATATGCAAATATCTTAAGTAATGATACGAGATTAATCCCATCAGAAAAGTTGATCGCTACTTATAATGTAGATCTCTGACATAATTGGTACCTGTACCTCGGCCAATATCACAAAAATTCTGGGTAGATTGTTTAGATGTGTGTTCCTATGAGTGTGTTTATCACGTTAAGTTCCGTGTAAGCAACACGCCATTTCTAACATTGAAACAAACGCGTGCTTATAAACAAAACGGCTTCGAAAAGTGGTCCGAATATATTAAACCCACAAACATGTGCTTCTTAGAAATTTTTCAGAATGTCTTCAGAGCTTAACAGATGCATTATGCCGTATTAAGTCGACTCGTTTTTGCAAATTCTTTGATGATGCGTATGCCAGGATCTTTAATCGGTTCATCGCTAAGAATTAATCTTTGGCCCTCAGGGAACGGAAGCGAAAAGAAAAGCAAACCGAGGTGTAAAAAGGTTTAAATGAAGTGCAGAGGGTTTTGGTTTAAGTCAGGCTTTAAAGGATTGTGCTGAGATTTGTGGTGTGTGTCTGAAAACACAGGCGTCTGTAACGGAAGAGTGACTTGAGACGGGAAGGAAGAACGATTTAGACATAGATAGAGATAATTTTTAAAAAAAGAAGAAGAAAAAGCTAGAACCAAGACGTACAGATCAAGAAGTGATGTCGTGTGTGTGAGAGAAAGAGCAAGTCTGTTAGAGTAGGTTTTTTCTTTCTTTTTTAGAAACTTTTAGACAGTTTATAGAAACGTGATTACTAAGATTCGAGGTTTTGTTAACGAGAGGCCTGAAGAGCAACTCTGAAGCATTCGCTAAAAATTTTATTGAATTTTTTCATAAACAAAACTGATGATTTATTTCGGTACTAATCCTTCGAAAAGATCCCAATGTGTGAAGCGTTTAAGACGTTAGATTGAAGACGTTTTACTGATGAATTTGTCTTTACATTTACGCCCTTTTTGTCATCAGATGATTTAAGCTCTGCTGAAAAAAACGACACTGGTCTGAAAGACACCTTGAACCACTTTAATGTCATAACGATAAGCTAACATATCCTATTAGCTGCCAAACCCTGATGGTTGGAGCACTGAAAAGTCCAAAATATGTCATTTTCCCAAGTTACCTGATGCTCTGTTTTCATCATTGTGTTTTTAGCTTATAAAGTTAAAGCGGAACACGACGTTGTAAACGACTCCCTGTGTAAAAGCTATTATGCCACAGCGCAGCTGAATTCTGGATTCTGATTGGTCAGATGGTGATTAACTGCAAATCACAGGTGTATATTAATACGCTAGTTCTAGTTCTGAACAGACAACTTAAAAAAAACGTGTAATCATTCATACGGCGACGTTTTCTGTAAGGGGACGTTTGTGTAACATAAGGAAGGAGTCTCCAGTGTCAGTGCTTTGTAACAGGACGTTTTGTGGTAACATGAAAACCTGCATATTTTTAACTTTTTTTTTTTTTTTTTAGAAAAAAGTCATCCTGGTGAGGGGACGATTATTTCTAGCTGCTATGGTTTCACGGACATTAAGTGTAACTAGAAACAGATAAAAGTACAAAAGCCTTAATTAAGACCCTATATATTCAGTAGGGAGCTGTTTAGGATTCTGTGTTGTTTCCACAGCGCTTTAGCTGTGTAAAGTGAAACGCTGGAAGTTTGCTAAATCTAATAACAAAGCTAATAATTACGCCACCAGACACGATTTTATCGTCGGATTATACCGAGAGCGCAAAAACGCAGAGGAAAACATTCATTCCAACATCCGAAACTGTGTTATTGCACTGATACAGATATGAAGTTTTGTCTTTTGCTGTAGTAAAACTATTTATACTGAAAATAATTAATAAATAGATCATCTGAGTTTATAAACCGAGCTTCCTTGAAAGGCTGCGACACTCAGACGAGTCGTAACAGTGCGCGTAACACACATTTCTGTAGATGAGAACACCAGCACTCGCACGGCGTTAATTCTGATAGTGTGTGTGTGTGTGTGTGTGTGTGTGTGTGTGTGTGTGTGTGTTTTGGTACGAGCCACGCCTCACTCTGACCGAAAGCTTTGAACAACCAGTAAGCATCACTTTTGTAAGTTTTGTACAGATTTGTGTATATATGAGACTTTTTTTTTCTTCCAAATATTACTTTTTGTAAAAAAAAGAAAAAAAAGAAAAGAGTTTACATGAATTCCAAGCTTTTGTAGATTTTGTATTTTTTTTTGGAGCTGTTTTGAGTCTTGTATTTATTTTTAGGAAACTTCGTGGAAATTATGCCCTTAAGCTGTGCAGCAGTGTGATGAGCTGCTGTGTGTGTGTGTGAGTGTGTGTGTGAGTGTGTGTACAGAGAACACCAATAAATGTGACTGCTTCAAACAACACCGTGTGTGCTTGCAACTTATTCATTAAAGAATGACGTATCGCACTGTTGATCCTTTTATCTAGATTTACCCTGGAACAGGGTTTGGTGTGCAGAGAAAACTCGCACGTTGTGAAAGTATTTTATGGATCGTGAGTCGAGCTTGGAGTTGACAATTTAGTGCCAGTGCTAGCGAAGATGGTTTACGGTGAAATTTGATAGGCGACGCTCATCTAAAATCCAGCGATAGGACGACGGAGAACTCACGCGACAGCTACAGATACGCTTAGCAGCGATGGAGAAACGTAAACGAAACGTGCTACTGGACAGAAAAACATCCCCGTATTACCTCCAGCTCACTGTGAAGGATGTGAGTTTATTACATGAGCTTAGAGGATCTTCATCGTATAATCTTACATTTAGAAACCTGCGATCATGCAGTCTGTTACAGAACTCTCAACAGAGATTAGGATCGTGTACAGTGTAATATTGTAAAATGCTGAACACACGAGTGTAAAACTATCAGTCTGTACAGGACTTCCTGGAGGTTTTTTGCAGCCAAAAAAGCTTGATTTAGCTGCGGTGGTCGCACAACAAGACAGTTTATCTGTACTCGGGTTTGATGCACGTAAATCGAAGAGCATGTCGGCCCGTATCTGCGTAAAATCTGCGGTCATGTTTAAAAATTTAAAACACACTCCGACGAATATTGCAGCGTTCCCTTGATTTTGCGTTAATTTCTGTGATGTCGAAAGCACGAAATCCTGTAGCGACTGTCTGGAGTCGGTTACGTTGTTTGAATGTAAATTTAACAGCAAACATGAATTTACACTCGGTCTGCACATCAGCACTGTATTATACACACTACACAGCGGTGATTCCGACAGAAATTCTGCACAACTGATCGCACCTTTAAAATGCGACCACTCTGCGTTCCACGAGCGGCCCCGGAACGTGTGTCCGCGCATGCGCAGTGCGCCGCTCAGTGTGCTTGTGGAAGGAGGAACTGAGCAGTTGGAGTAAAATAAACATCCACCTCTGTGCAACACCAGCGGCCAGGAGCAGCGAGAGAAAGAGAAACACCTCGGATCATGTCTTCACACGGTGAGAGACGGGCTTTATATCGCGCTTAGGAAGGAAGGAAGGAAGAGAACAGAGAGAGAGAGCTGCTAGTGTGTTTATTGTGTGTGCAGAGAAACACTGCGCTGTGTTCGTGCACACATTCCCAAATTCCCGGATATTTTGGAGCCTAGACTGCAACAATCAGGGGGGAAAGCTTCCTGATGGATCTAGTGCCCTACATAGGCGGCCTACGTAGTGGACTTTATTCGATAGGTTTATGGATAGACGGCTGTATCCTAAATGACCTCCTTGTGAACGCTACATGTGTGTAAGGCGATATTTCATCCCCTTGTGCGGAAGAGGAAGACATTTGGGACACATTTATCATTTCCAAGGCGAAGTGAAACTCTTCATGTTCCTCCAATCTCAAACCTTTTTATTTCAGGAAGTTCATTTATAATAATGCTGAAGTTTCTTTATGCGTCTAAATGTTTCATCAGAGCTGTCTGGATTGTAAAGTGTGTGTCTTTTTTCTCTTGTTTTATATACGTGTGTGTGTGTGTGTGTGTGTGTGTGTGTGTGTGTGTGTCCTACAGATGCCTGGGAGACTAAACTCGAAATCAGAGCATGTAGTTTTGACTCCAGTCCAGCAGGGGGCGACAAACACAGAGACTGCAGCTCCCCTAATGACTCCACTGTAAACTCATCTTCACTTCTATTCCGTTTAGTTTCAGTTTTATTTATAAAGTTACTGTATCTCATAAAAAGGGCACAACTAATAGGAAGTTGAGATGAAGGCCAGTGAAACATTATACATTTTTACATCATTGCAAATGATTGATGTGTATTATTTAATATCTATAACGTATTTATATTATATTTAATTTTTAGATATAAAATTAGAAATTGTAGTTATTTAATTTTATTTTATGTCTAAGAAATGCATAAAAACCGAACATGGTTTAATAGTGTAATCATCTACAGCTAGCATAAAATGTATGCTTGATATTTATTACACAATATTTATCATGTTCTGTCACTTACATGAACGTTAAATTAAACTCTTTACTCCTCATGCATTAATTGCTAGAAAGTCAGAAACTGTTTCTCGTCCTGTCTGAAGGGTAAAAGTGAGACGTGTGCAGAGATCTTTGGCACCGATCCTTTGAGAACTCTGGGAGAAATCCTCACCTACTGTCAGGTAACGCAATCATATTTCTCGTTACTCCTCAGCGCTGATGAGTTCTGGATGGTGATTGGTCAGAAGGAAGGTGTTGAATAGTTTTCTATAAGAGCAGCTCTGACGGTAGCACAGCTGCACATTGCAGGTCTATTGATCATTAATGCGCTCGTTTAATGCGTTATGGTTTCTATAGTAACGGCTTGTTCACAGGGACGTGTACAGAGGACGCTGCGCTGATAAACGGATTAAAAAATGAGTGTAATCACTGATAAGGTGAAGTTTTTTGTGAGGAGAAATGTGTTTGTGTAATATTGATGGAAGGAGTCTCCAGTGTCAGAGGTAATGCTGTAACGTCTTCAGGACAGAGAGAGGCTGCTGAGAGTTTGTAGCTGCTATAGTGTAAGCGAGAACAGGAACTAACGTAATGTTGCTGTAATGCTGTTCACTGGATGTTTCTTGGTTTTTATCCTGCGTTATGTTTCCTACAGGTCATGTACGAGGCCATTCAGAAGCTGGATGAGAAGTTTGAGCTGCTGCAGGCGAGAGTGACGCACACTCAGGAGGATCAGATACACGTTGAGGAGGATCAGTCAGAGGTAAAACCAGACACGGAAGCTAACCATGCTCACAATGCTCACAACAAGTCAAGCTTAAGATCTAGGACGATGTTATTTTTTAGCATTCGAGGCAGAGATGTAAACTCTTTCTGTTCTTTCTGAAGATTTACACACTGGACGACCAGATAAACGACGAATCGGCTGAAACCTACCATGTCCTCCATCACCTAGTTCCTCCCTCAGTTCCTCCATCTCCTGAAGGTTCAAGAACCCTCAGACTTGTTGTTACCTCAGAAAAACCCACAGACCCATCACCGTCTCCTCAGAATCAGCCCCAACAGTCGGGTTCGACCTCCAGACCACGTGGAGCTGTGAGAAAAATGCTCTTAGAGCAGCGGAAGGTTCCAGAAGATCATCCCAACACCAACACCGGACACTCGGCATCTCCACAAACCGTGAAGGAAGTCTTCCATCATCGCCGGAAAAGTCCCGATCCTCAAACACACAACGCAACCGTAGGTACGTTTCTTGAGCGTTCCACGTAAACATCACTCACACGCACAGGTTTTATTGTCATCCTGATTATACACTCCTACATTATTGGGAGGAAATATTGCACAATAACATTTTTTATGATCAGTAATTAAACATGTCGTCTTTAAATGCTTCTGAAGTTGTTTATTTTAATATCTTGGAACTAAAAACTAGCAAATAGAAAAAGTAGTGACGTTGCTATATTGTTAGTGCTGTACAGTGTGTTTGGGGGTTAGTCATTCATGCAATTATAATTTAAGTAGAAATTTGTGTTTTATTGTTAGGATCTCCACAAATAACAATAACTCCAGCCATCCAGCATGTCCGCTCCATTCTTTACACATTTTCTAAACTAAATTAACCATGGCGTCTTTTCTTTATCTGCCCAAATGTCCTCACTGTCTCTATTAGTCATGTGTCATTTTGGAAAGGAATCGACTCACTGAGCCGACTCACGTATGAGCCGGTTTTTATTAAAAAAAAAAAACGTTTGTCATACGTGTAAACTATGAAGTTATTCCAGCACTGTAATTTCTTTTAAATGTTTCCATGGAAATCTGTTTTTAACATCTGAGCTCATCATTCGTGTGAATTGATTCAGTACAGTTTGATCCTTTTGTTAGTGAAATCGGATAAATCCTTTGTTTCTTTGTCTGTCCAAACGGCTAGATGTTGGAGCTGAACCGTGATTGTGTCTCATACGTTGTGTCTTAGTCTGTCTTCACTGTTAAATACTGCAAACTTTGTCTGGTTAAAACAAAGTGGCACTGAACTGTTCCGGAGTCGAAAGAGTCGACTCTTATTGGTCAACCGAATCTTATAATCTGACTCACTAAAAAAAACAGTTGGTATATTTTGTTTATCACGAATCTCTCTAGGCAGACATTTTAGTCACATGACAAATAATTAATTTCTCTGATTTATCTGGAAGTTGTGTGCCATGTTTGTTGAAATGTTTTGGGATTCAAATGTGTGAACTCGCTGTTTTAGTCAGTATCAAGTGAATGGTTTTATTTTCTTCCACAGAGTGGGCGCAGATGACGTACCCGGAACATGACCTGCGTGAGAAAGGTAAAGACTGGAAGGCCTGTCTGGCTGTTAAGAACAAAAGAGCCAGACACATTCGACTGAAGGACAGGAAGCGTAAGGTACGCAGTGTTTTATTGAACATTTATGGGAGGTCTCTCCAGTGTTAGCACTTTGTGGTAAAAGCTTTGCCTCTGCACTCAGTTGCTGGTTCAAATCTGGCTTGCCCCAGTAGGTAGTACCGGAGGGTGAGGGCCAGCCATCGGATTATGGTGAGCCACCTGGAACAACCAGAATTCCCGACGGCTCTTCTGGACCAATATTTGGGTCGTTTCCTCTTTTGTGTGAGTGTCCTATGTCACTCGATATAATTTCTCTTTAATAATTGCAAAGTAGGGGAAGGAGAGCGCAACGTTGGTCCGAACTCACTGACCATTAAATACTTTCACTTGGTCAAAGGTGTGCCTGAGGGTTTTGTCACGAGTCTGCTCCAGAGAGAAGTCCCCGAGAGGAATTTCCCTGTGGGTCGTGCCTTCTTGATGTGGAGCTGACATTGACAGCCCAGGCAACACCTCCCCAGCCAATGCTGCCCACCCTCCACCTCGTGATTCGCTACCACAGGACGCTTCCATAAATACTTCCCTCACTAATGTCTGAAAACCTGCCCAATGTGTCCCCAGAATTAGTGGATGAGTAAGGTGAGGACTAACTGCCGCCTCCCCTCTATGCTTTTGTCCCTGGAATTTAGTAATGATGGGCACCAGCGGATATTTCTGAATGTCTCGATGCATGCACCTCATTTTCACCAACCGTGCAATTCCTAGTGCATTGAATCAGGTTTTGGTGGACGGTGGTCTGGTTACATCCTGAGTCCACCAAGGTACATTCCTCCTCGATTGAAGGGGGACCGCGGTGTGTCCGGGATCCGGATTAGCGTTCCTGCTTCCATGAAGGAATGCGTATCTTGGAAATGCCTGGCTTCCCCGCCTTGCTGGCGGACCTGCCTGGGCTTTGCTTCAGTCCTGTTAGGCGCGTGTGTGGAGAAGTTAGGGGAAATATGGGAGGTGAAGGAGAAGGAGAGGAGGGAGGAGCAATGATACCGTGGGACCAGGGAACTGGTTTAGGGTGAATTGGCCCTCGTTTCCATGGTGCAGGGATGAGGGAAAGGTGGGAGGGGGAAGTATGAGAGAGAGAGAGAGAGAGTGCTTGAGAAGAGGGGGTTCACCTACCCCCGGATTTGCCACCAATTGGTCTGCTGCCAGCTGGATCACCTCACCTGTTCTCCTTGTGCTTCAGGGGTTTTCTCCGGGTACTCTGGTTTCCTCCCCCAGGCCAAAGACATGCATTGTAGGCTGATTGGCATCTCTAAATTGTCTAGAGTGTGTGAATGGGTGTGTGAATGAATATGCCCTGCGATGGGTTTGCACCTCGTTCAGGGTGTCCCTCGCCTTGTGCCCTGAGTTCCCTGGCATAGACTCCGGGTTCCCGCGACACTGTGTAGGATAAGTGGTACAGAAAATGTACCCCTTTGGTCAAATCCATTACTTTGCTAGCACAAGGGACAATGGTTAGGTGGTGTGACCTCTAGCGTGCATATCTTTGCTACCTCCTGACCCAGTGACAAAGCTCCTCCAAACTGAGCTACAGTATCTTCCAAATATCTCCCCTTTTTTTAAATTTATTTATTTATTTATTTTTTATTTATTTATTTTTTTCAGATTGTACTACTGACTCACAAGTTTTGGTGTCAATCCAAATATCATTCAGTTAAATTAAATGTTATTTGCACTTGTTTTTTGTCTAAGGTAAACAGATGTCTTTTTTTTGGTCCAGTACACTAGACAGACCGGAGACCGAGTGTGATGTGGCCTGTTACCTAACACTCGCTTGACTCCACTGCTATAAGCCATATTGCGTTGGATTATTATCGCATCGTGACTTTATAACATTGTTACCTCGTTACTTCGCAGTTTAAGGCCGTGAGAGATGCGAGTGAACAAGCGGCATCAGTCCAAGAATTCAATCCCGAGCCCACTGCTGAGATCGACGTGGAGCTCTCGGACGGTGACGGTGAGGACCTACAGCAGACGACTACACTTAAAAACAAACTCAAAAGAGAGTCTGCGGAAGAGCCGCTGTCAGAAAACGATTGTTCCTATGAATCGGGTGCTCAAGGTGAGTCTTAACGGGAATTAGGAGCAACTAGGAAGTTGTACAAATCTCATCCAATTCCCACATTAATTTTGCTTTAACTTACCCTCCAGGACTTGCAGAGAAATTTTTTAAACTGTTGAGATTATAATTTTTTTTAAAGATCATTAGGTTTTCTGTTCAGATGGGAGGAGTCCGTTGGTAATGAATCATTTTTTACACTGTGTCTCATTCACCCATTCACGCACCTGCTGCCATGCAAGGTGCTAACTTGCCAACGGGAGCAACTTGGGGTTCAGTGTCTTGCCCAAGGACACTTCGGCATGTGGAGTCACGCAGACCGGGAATCGAACCGCCAACCCTACGATTAGTGGACAAACCGCTCTACCACCGGACCCACAGCCGCCCCATGTCCAGCAGGATCGTATGCAAGCTAGCGGATTTTTTAAATAAAACATTAAACATGTAAAAGTCGTTAGACTCAAACCAACCTTAAATAGAACATTGAATAAAGTTAAAAGTCTTTAACGTACGTAATAATTTGAGAGCTACAGCACAACAACGAGCTACTTATATTTGTATCCGGAAGTCGAGTTCGTCCCACATTTATTATTTATTTTTCTCGACCTGAGAGGCTTCAGAAAACATGACATCATTTCTAGTAAGGTAACACACTGAGGTTTTTGCGGTGCATTGTGGGATTTTTTATTTTTTTTTGGGGACCGAACTTTCCAGTGCACTGAAAGTATTTTGTGATTGAGATGGCTTTTAAAATGGCTGACTCTCTGATCAGTGCCCTGCCTACTGAACTAGGGAGCTGATAATTAGTCTCTCTCTTATATGCTAATCAACTTCTTCTCCTCTTTGACTGTAGTGTATCTGGGCCATCCGGATCGGGATGTGAAGGTGCCTCAGTTTGTGATGTACTCGGCGTTACAGAGGCCGAATCCTCCGCTTGTCGCTCGCTACCTCATCAGGTTCATCTTCCCCGTGGAAGTGCTGGTGCAGAGCAACGTGTACGGCAATGCCAAGTACGGAATCCAGCCACTGGACCACAACAAGATCTCAGCATTGAGGGGTGACACACACATACACACACACACACACACACACAAACACACACTCTCCAACCACATCACTGACTACTCTAGCATGGAAACAATGGCAGAGTATGCTAATGTAACTCTGATATACTGGGTCATGTTATTGTAGCTTAAACATTATGGATCATGCTATAACTCGAATAGAGAATTGAGCAGTAATAATATTACTTCTTGCCAGACCTTCAAACATGGAACTGGAGTTTAGACAATTAGACACAAAAAATAAAAGAAATCTTGTCTAAACCAGGGGTGTCATACTCATTTTAGTTCAGGGACCACATGCAGCCTAATTAGATGTCAAGTGGCCCGGCCCAGTAAAATCATAGCATAATTACCTATAAATAACAATATGTCCATGTTTTTCCCTTTGTTTTCGTGCAAAGAAGTACAAGTACATTAGGAAAAATATATCATGAAATACATAGGAAATACATATCATGAACAACCTCAGATTTCTTAAGAAAAACATGCACAATTTGCTTCTGATTATCATTTACATGTGTGCATTACAACTGGTCACAGTGTTTGTACAAATGCAAAAAAACTTTAAGTCACAGGTATTTGGAACTGAAAATATAGTATTGCACTTTAAAATTCATGGCATTGCATGAACAATAGGATTCCACCAAACCAATCTCTTTTGTAGTGAAGCTGTTGACTAACATTAAATTGCACACTTTTTAACTATTACTACAGCAAGGATTCATTTTCACAGAACTGTATTCTTCAAGTGCAGTTAGTGTCTGAAGCAGCATTTTAAAGGAGTTAGTCATTCAATTCAATTCAATTTTATTTGTATAGCACGTTTTACAATAGACATTGTCTCAAAGCAGCTTCACAGAAATACCAACATGGTATATAGATATTGAAGGTGTGAATTTATCCCAACTGAGCAAGCCACTGAGTGGCGACGGTGGCAATTAAAAACTCCCTTAGATGTTAAGAGGAAGAAACCTTGAGAGGAACCAGACTCAGAAGGGAACCCATCAGATCAGGCAGGTCTGGAGAGCAGAGAGGATCAGGATCTCTAGTATCTCCATAAAATCGTGTGTGGCTCGACAGAAGGAGAGAGAGACAGAAAAGATTATTAGGACTGTGCTTAGCATAACAGAAAGTCTACTCAGGGTAGGCTTGAGTAAACAAATACGTTTTAAGCCTAGACTTAAACACTGAGACTGTGTCTGAGTCCCGAACACTAATTGGAAGACTGTTCCATAACCAGCCATGTCTAGACTACTTGGTTTTTGCTCCTGAAACTTGCCATCTTTTGGTCTGCACAAGTGCATCAATATCAGGCTTCATGTCCTAAGTAGCAGCCCTCTCATAATGTCATTTAAGTGCTTGTGTGTGAGCATTGAGTGCAATTTTGTCTTATTGATGTTCATTACTGAGAAAACTTGTTCACAAAAGTAGGTTGTCCCAAACATGCACAAAATTTTTGCGGCCAGGGCTGTTCATTTGGGATACCCTGACAAGAGATAATGATAAAATGTGTCTAAGCCCACTGAGGCAAATTTGACCTTCAAATCTGCATCACATTGCAAATCAATTATTTCTAGTTGGATGTCGACAGGCACATCGGAAGCTTTCACTGTGAAGGGTGAGCGAAAAACTGCGAATTCTGTCTCGAGTTCATGAAAGACCTGAAACCGTTTCTCAAACTCCCACAGCAATCCCGCAATCTGGTCTTTATACTGTTTCACGTTAGCATTAATGACTGTCACACATACCTCTCTTAGAGTGGGGAAATGAGCAGGGTCATGACTTGCCAGCTGTGTCTCCCACAAAGTCAGCTTCAACTTGAATGCATGTATGCTGTCATAAAACTGTGTGACAGATTTTTTGCGGCCTTGTAACATTTTATTCAGATTATTCAAGTGCTCTGTAATATCCACCAGAAATGCAAGGTCCTGCAGCCATTCACGAGATTGCAATTCCATCACTGGTTTTCCTTTTTTCTCCATAAACTGTCAGATTTCCTCTCGTAGATCAAGGAAATGCCTCAGCACAGCACCTTGACGTAACCATCTTACTTCAGTGTGGTATGGCAGGCTATGGGTAACGTGATTGTCACTGAGAAGGCAGTCAAACTGACGATGATTCAGACCTGGCTCAGATGAAATTAACAGTTCGGACAACCACCTCCATGACATGATACATTTTTAACGATTTGCAACACAATGCCTCCTGGTGCAAAATACAGTGAAATGTCCAGAAACCATCTCCTCCATTAGTGGTTTGTAGTTTCTCTCTGAATTTTGTCACAACGCCTGCTTTTCTTCCGATCATTGCTGGCACGCCGTCTGTAGCCAGGCTGACAGTGCGGGACCAGTCCAATCTGACTCTGTCCAGCGCTCCAACCACAGAACCGAAAATGTCCTCAGCTGATGTGGTGTCCATCATAGGCACCAACTCAAGGAACTCCTCAGTGACAGTCAATGTCTCCTTAATTCCACAAATAAATATGGCCAGTTGAGCAACGTCTGTAATGTCTGTGCTCTCATCAACTGCAACAGAAAATGCAAGAAATTACTTGACTTTGTGTTTCAACTGTCTGTCCAAATCTGCCGATAGTTCCGAAATCCTCTCTGCTATAGTAATCCTCGTCACACTAATGTTGGCAAAAGCTTGACGCTACTCGGGACACACGAGTTCTGCAGCCTTCATCATGCATGTTTTAACAAACTCACCGTTAGAATACGGCTTTGATGCTAATGTTATTTCATTAGCAATTAGGTAGCTGGCTTATACTGCTGCTTCACTGACCTCGGCTCTGGGTCAAAATGGACTGTTGTTTTCTCAGACCCACCAGCAATTCATCTCTCTTCTTTCTTCTCAGTTGTCCTTGCAAGCTGTCGTATTTTTTGCCATGATGAGTCTCATAGTGGCGCCGAATATTATATTAGAGCACCAAAACTTGTTGCATACACACCAAACACACAGGTTTCCCATTCATCTTTGTGAATAAATTGGAAGCAGTCCATTTTTCTTGGAAAACTCTACACTCTGTATCCACTTTTCTCTTTTTTGACAAAGACATTTTGGTTAATGAGGGTGTGGGACCCCTAGTGCGCCCCAGCAGATAATGTGCACCCCTAGTGGATAATTTAGGAATAGCATTTTATTAAATATTTCTTGTTCTGTCTTTTATGCATTTTTTTCACTTTCAAAATTCATCATGCGGGCCGGATTGAACACCCTAGTGGGCCGGTTTTGGCCCGTGGGCTGTACGTTTGACACCCCTGGTCTAAACTGATGGAGGGATGAAGGAGTGAAATATAGTTGCTTCAAAAAAAACAACAACTCAAAAGATTGAAAATGGTACTGGACGTAACTAAAGTGAAGGGGGAATTACATAATAAAATAAAAAGAAGGATAGAGAATGAAAGTGAGTGGAAAGAAAGAAAAGGGAAAGAGAATAAATAAAGTCGTGTTTTTCTCTCTGTGCAGAGTATCTGTGTGAGCGTTTCCCCACCATGAAGCTGGATGAAGCTGGACCCAACTGGAAGACTTGCGTCTACGCCATCAATGCCGCCATCCGGATGACCAGACACGCTCTGAAGAAAGGTCCCAAACAGGCACGAGAAGCGATGATATCATGACCCCGAGCAACAAACAACCGGCAAATCATTTTGTGAATTGTAGAGAGGTTTTTTTTTCTGTGCTTTTTTTTGTTGTTGCATAAATACATGCATAACTGAATAAAGTCAGACAGTCTTCGACCCGAAACGATGCCTTGTGTTCTGTGTTTATTTGCATTCTCTCATCTTTCAGTTAAAAAAAAATACTGTTTTTTTAAGCTACCATCGCACAGTTGAGTGACATGTCTCTGTTCGTCAGCTTAAATTATTTAGTAATCTTTAAAATTTCAACATTCTGAAGCATAAAATGTTTCCATTGTGTAAATTAACAAACTAATTTATCTACCTTTTCAATACTGTGGTCAAATTTGGCCCCTATATGAGACTGATTTTTTTTGTTTGTTTGTTTTTAATTTACTTTAGTGCTTATTTACTTTAATCTAGTTTTATTTTTCTAGTTTCAATGGTCGCTTACTGTTTAAGTGGGGTCCAGGACACCACTGTCCGAATATTGCGATCTGGACTGTACGATTTGGAGTCGGTTACGTTGTTTGAATGTAAATTTAACAGCAAACATGAATTTACACTCGGTCTGCACATCAGCACTGTATTATACACACTACACAGCGGTGATTCCGACAGAAATTCTGCACAACTGATCGCACCTTTAAAATGCGACCACTGTGCGTTCCACGAGCGGCCCCGGAACGTGTGTCCGCGCATGCGCAGTGCGCCGCTCAGTGTGCTTGTGGAAGGAGGAACTGAGCAGTTGGAGTAAAATAAACATCCACCTCTGTGCAACACCAGCGGCCAGGAGCAGCGAGAGAAAGAGAAACACCTCGGATCATGTCTTCACACGGTGAGAGACGGGCTTTATATCGCGCGAAGGAAGGAAGGAAGGAAGAGAACAGAGAGAGAGAGCTGCTAGTGTGTTTATTGTGTGTGCAGAGAAACACTGCGCTGTGTTCGTGCACACATTCCCAAATTCCCGGATATTTTGGAGCCTAGACTGCAACAATCAGGGGGGAAAGCTTCCTGATGGATCTAGTGCCCTACATAGGCGGCCTACGTAGTGGACTTTATTCGATAGGTTTATGGATAGACGGCTGTATCCTAAATGACCTCCTTGTGAACGCTACATGTGTGTAAGGCGATATTTCATCCCCTTGTGCGGAAGAGGAAGACATTTGGGACACATTTATCATTTCCAAGGCGAAGTGAAACTCTTCATGTTCCTCCAATCTCAAACCTTTTTATTTCAGGAAGTTCATTTATAATAATGCTGAAGTTTCTTTATGCGTCTAAATGTTTCATCAGAGCTGTCTGGATTGTAAAGTGTGTGTCTTTTTTCTCTTGTTTTATATACGTGTGTGTGTGTGTGTGTGTGTGTCCTACAGATGCCTGGGAGACTAAACTCGAAATCAGAGCATGTAGTTTTGACTCCAGTCCAGCAGGGGGCGACAAACACAGAGACTGCAGCTCCCCTAATGACTCCACTGTAAACTCATCTTCACTTCTATTCCGTTTAGTTTCAGTTTTATTCATAAAGTTACTATATCTCATAAAAAGGGCACAACTAATAGGAAGTTGAGATGAAGGCCAGTGAAACATTATACATTTTTACATCATTGCAAATGATTGATGTTGTGTATTATTTAATATCTATAACGTATTTATATTATATTTAATTTTTAGATATAAAATTAGAAATGGTAGTTATTTAATTTTATTTTATGTCTAAGAAATGCATAAAAACCGAACATGGTTTAATAGTGTAATCATCTACAGCTAGCATAAAATGTATGCTTGATATTTATTACACAATATTTATCATGTTCTGTCACTTACATGAACGTTAAATGAAACTCTTTACTCCTCGTGCATTAATTGCTAGAAAGTCAGAAACTGTTTCTCGTCCTGTCTGAAGGGTAAAAGTGAGACGTGTGCAGAGATCTTTGGCACCGATCCTTTGAGAACTCTGGGAGAAATCCTCACCTACTGTCAGGTAACGCAATCATATTTCTCGTTACTCCTCAGCGCTGATGAGTTCTGGATGGTGATTGGTCAGAAGGAAGGTGTTGAATAGTTTTCTATAAGAGCAGCTCTGACGGTAGCACAGCTGCACATTGCAGGTCTATTGATCATTAATGCGCTCGTTTAATGCGTTATGGTTTCTATAGTAACGGCTTGTTCACAGGGACGTGTACAGAGGACGCTGCGCTGATAAACGGATTAAAAAATGAGTGTAATCACTGATAAGGTGAAGTTTTTTGTGAGGAGAAATGTGTTTGTGTAATATTGATGGAAGGAGTCTCCAGTGTCAGAGGTAATGCTGTAACGTCTTCAGGACAGAGAGAGGCTGCTGAGAGTTTGTAGCTGCTATAGTGTAAGCGAGAACAGGAACTAACGTAATGTTGCTGTAATGCTGTTCACTGGATGTTTCTTGGTTTTTATCCTGCGTTATGTTTCCTACAGGTCATGTACGAGGCCATTCAGAAGCTGGATGAGAAGTTTGAGCTGCTGCAGGCGAGAGTGACGCACACTCAGGAGGATCAGATACACGTTGAGGAGGATCAGTCAGAGGTAAAACCAGACACGGAAGCTAACCATGCTCACAATGCTCACAACAAGTCAAGCTTAAGATCTAGGACGATGTTATTTTTTAGCATTCGAGGCAGAGATGTAAACTCTTTCTGTTCTTTCTGAAGATTTACACACTGGACGACCAGATAAACGACGAATCGGCTGAAACCTACCATGTCCTCCATCACCTAGTTCCTCCCTCAGTTCCTCCATCTCCTGAAGGTTCAAGAACCCTCAGACTTGTTGTTACCTCAGAAAAACCCACAGACCCATCACCGTCTCCTCAGAATCAGCCCCAACAGTCGGGTTCGACCTCCAGACCACGTGGAGCTGTGAGAAAAATGCTCTTAGAGCAGCGGAAGGTTCCAGAAGATCATCCCGACACCAACACTGGACACTCGGCATCTCCACAAACCGTGAAGGAAGTTTTACATCGTCGCCGGAAAAATCCCAATCCTCAAACACACAACGCAACCGTAGGTACGTTTCTTGTTGATGTTTGTAAAAATGACGGACACCTCTGGCGTTTTCCTTAGCAGTCGATGCTAAGTGTAGTAACAGTGTAATATTATGTATATTATGTAGTGTCTTTTCTTTGTAATTTATCAACACATCTGAGGAAAATGTTGACGTTTCAGACAGTTCTGTCTTGTTTGTTTTGCCGCTTTGCCTCACAAATTTAAAAATGGTGAAAACCAGAGAAATTTGGTTAGCAGTCTACACTAAGTGTAGTAACAAAACAAAAGTCTTTTTTTTTTCATTTCATTTTTTAAGTAATGTCACTCTTTTATTTTTCCTCCAGGAAGCAGGAAGTTTGTCATCCCCAGCAGTGTGCTGATGATGGCCAGTGCGATGGCGAGGCCGACGGCGGCCGCTCGCTATCTCATGCGCAGCCTTTTCTCCCGCCAGGAGCTGCTGCACGGGAGCATCAGAGGATACACGTCTAGAGGATTAAAAAAACTCAACCCAGAAAAAATCAACGCCATACGAGGTGAGATACTAACACACATACACGCGCACACACATATGCATGCAGGTTTTATTGTCAGCCTGATTATACACTCCTCCATTATTGGGAGGAAATATTGCAAAACAAAACAATATTTTATATGATCAATAATTAAACAGGGGTGTTTTAGATAAACATGGCTTCTTAAACAACTTCAGAAGCATTTAATTTTAATTTCTTGAAACTAGCAAATAGAAAAAGTGATGTTGTTGTTGTTGTTGTTGCATCGTTAGTGCTGTACAGTGTGTTTGGGGGTTAGTCATTCATACAGTTGTAATTTAAGTAGAAATTTGTGTTTTATTGTTAGGATCTCCTCAAATAACGATAACTCCAGCCATCCAGCATGTCCGCTCCATTCTTTACACATTTTCTAAACTAAATTAACCATGGCGTCTTTTCTTTATTTGCCCAAACGGTCCTCACTGTCTCTATTAGTCATGTGTCATTTTGGAAAAGAGTCGACTCACTGAGCCGACTCACGTATGAGCCATTTAAAAAAACAAAACCGAAAAAACTTTCCTTCTTCTTTGTTTTACGTGTAATCTATGAAGTTATTGCAGCACTGTAATTTCTTTTAAATGTTTCCATGGAAATCTGTTTTTAACATCTGAGCTCATCATTCGTGTGAATTGATTCAGTACAGTTTGATCCTTTTGTTAGTGAAATCGGATAAATCCTTTGTTTCTTTGTCTGTCCAAACAGCTAGATAATGGAGCTGAACCGTGATTGTGTCTCATACGTTGTGTCTTAGTCTGTCTTCACTGTTAAATACTGCAAACATTGTCTAGTTTAAAACAAAATGGCGCTGAACTGTTCCAGAGTCGATAGAGTCGACTCTAATTGGTGAACAGAAATTTTTGGGATTCAAATGTGTGAACTCGCTGTTTTATTCAGTATCAAGTGAATGTTTTTTTTTTCTTCCACAGAGTGGGCGCAGATGACGTACCCGGAACATGACCTGCGTGAGAAAGGTAAAGACTGGAAGGCCTGTCTGGCTGTTATGAATGAAGGAGCCAGACACGTTCGACTGAAGGACAGAAAGCGTAAGGTACGCAGTGTTTTATTGAACATTCATGGAAGGAGTTTCCAGTGTCAGTGCTTTGTAGCAGTTAAATGTAAAGCTGTGACTTTAAATGTGATCTTCAGGACAGCGGAGCAAGTTTACACTTTGTGGTTTCTCGATAACATGGTAAGCTGTTTATTGTAACATTTAAAGGGGTGGGGCCAAGTAGGTAGCTGAAGTAAGGGGCAGGTGACAATTTGGTGATTTCAGCGAGCCAGTGGGGTGGGGCTGCGACAAAAATCTACAGTTTTAAACCCGGGTGTCCAATCTTACTGGGAAAGGGCCTGTGTGGGTGGCTCCTGCTCAGTTGGAATGAAAACCTGCAGCTGCCCGGATATTATGCCCCCTGTCCAGGGTCACGCCTTCCGGCCATTCCGCACCACGTCTGCACATTGTGCCTGAATCTTCTCTTTCTGAACCTTCCACACTCATATCCTGGAGACATGGCTGGGGTTTGAATCAGCAACCTCTTCACCCAGAGGCGACGCTCATCCGATTAAGCCACAGGATCTCATACCCACAAAAAGCTGCTAAAAAGCAGATTCGACCCAGCAACCTGAAACACCAGAGACCACGACTCTATCCACCGCACCACCATTCCTTCAGATGTGTCTTACTGGTTGAAGTTCAGTGATCATCACTTCTCATCAATCCCTGTTCTTTCAGTAACAATGTGTAGCTATAGGCACAACACTAACCAACAAACTGACTTACTGACTTACAATAATAGTTATTTTATATGGAGTAGTTCGAGTCATTACTTGCATCTAACTCTCACCTGCAGGAACCATGACTCTATCCACTACATCACCAAGAGACACCTTGGTTTAACATCATGAACTAAAGAAAGAGGAACTGTTCAGTATCGCAGTAGCTGATTTCAGAACTCAACATACATATCATCTTCCCCACTTTATTTCCCCTTTGGTCAAAACCATTACTTTGCCAGCACAAGTAACATGTTTGTTGGTGTGATCTCCAGCACACATATCCTCCTAACCCAGTTGACCCAGCTCATCGAGTTACAGAGCAGTTACAGCTACAGATTTTTTTGGTCCGGTACACTAGACAGACCGGAGACCGAGTGTGATGTGGCCTGTTACCTAACACTCGCTTGACTCCACTGCTATAAGCCATGTTGCGTTGGATTATTATCACATCGTGACTTTATAACATTGTTACCTCGTTACTTCGCAGTTTAAGGCCGTGAGAGATGCGAGTGAACAAGCGGCATCAGTCCAAGAATTCAATCCTGAGCCCACTGCTGAGATCGATGTGGAGCTCTCGGATGGTGACGGTGAGGACCTACAGCAGACGACTACACTTAAAAACAAACTCAAAAGAGAGTCTGGGGAAGAGCCGCTGTCGGAAAACGATTGTTCCTATGAGCCGGGTGCTCAGGGTAAGTCTTAACGGGAATTAGAAGCAGTGCACTTTACTTTTACTTTTACTCACCCTTCAGGCCTTTTTTTTTTTTTTTTTTTTTTTAAAGATCATTTTAATTTGAGGTTTTCTGTTCAGATGTCTGTTTCAGTCTCGGCTTCTTGTCCTCTGTGAGTGTAGTGTATCTGGGTGTTCCGGATCGGGATGTGAAGGTGCCTCAGTTTGCGATGTACTCGGCGTTACAGAGGCCGAATCCTCCGCTCGTCGCTCGGTATCTCATCAGGTTCATCTTCCCGGAGGAAGTGCTGGTGCAGAGCAACGTGTATGGGAATGCCAAGTACGGCATCCAGCCACTGGACCACAACAAGATCTCAGCATTGAGGGGTGACACACACACACACACACACAAACACACACTCTCCAACCACATCACTGACTACTCTAACATGGAAATAATAATAAAAACATGAACAACTTGGATACATCCAACTCAAATAACTCCGATGATGTTAACTCAAATAGGTTAGAATTCCAATGCAAATATCTTGGCTAAGGCTAACTGGTATTCCAAACTCTGATCATTCCAGATCAAACTCAGAATATGCTAACGTAATTCAGGTACCTTGGGTCACTCTAACATAACTCAAATAGAGAATTGAACAGAAGTAATATTACTGTAGCACATTTCAGTGAAAAGTTACTGTAATATATAATGGAGGTTAGACAATTAGACAAACGTCTTTGGATGGATGAAAGAATATAGTCAAGTAGAATATAGTTTCCACAATAAAACCCTCAATCATATATACACACATATAGTCTGTGTGTGTGTGTGTGTGTGTGTGTGTGTGTGTGTGTGTGTGTGTGTATGTATATATGTATGTATATGTATGTATATGTATGTATATGTATATATGTGTAAGAGATGAAGTCATATTCCTCTCTGTGTAGAGTATCTGTGTGAGCGTTTCCCCTATATGAAGCTGGATGAGGACGGACCCAACTGGAAGGCTTGCGTCTACGCCATCAATGGCGCCATCCGGAAAACCAGACACGCTCTGAAGAAAGGTCCCAAACAGGCACGAGAAGTGATGCTGGTGACATCATGACTCCGAACAATAAACAACCGCCAGATCATTTTGGGAATTTTTTTTATTTTTTTTTAATGCATAAATAAACAAACAAACACAAGCAATGTTGACGTCAATTCAGTTTATTTGCAAAAAGAAATTAATTATGAAAAAAAACCCCACAATGAATCTTTATTTAAATGTTATATTCAGACAATAAAAACAGATCAGCTTAATCCTGGCAAAGTGTGAAACGAGAGCATCCATCACACGCAGTAAAGAAGAGCTCCCTTCCCACGGTGTGTCCTGAGACACGTCAGACTGTCACGTGTACTGCGTTATTCTTTATAACTGAAAGATGAGAGAATACAAATAGTCATTAAATAAAAAAAAAAGAAGCTACGCTCACAGTTGTTGCTATGGTTACATCTCACTGTTCGTAATAGTAATTATACTATTTCAACATACTGAAGGCTAAAATGATTCCTTTTTTATTATTATTAGAAGATAACACACAGCTGAGGTGGGAATGCGGTGCGAAGCGGAGACAGTTTCTCATCAGGTCTGCGTTATTTTCTAATAATTCAACGGATAATTAGTTTTAATAAGAATTTATTGGTCACATATACATATGCTCAGTGAAATTCTTTTCTTCACATACCCCAGCATGTTAGGAAGCTGGGTCAGAGCATAGGGTCAGCCATGAGATAGAGATAGTAGATATAGTAATGGAGGCTAGAGCCACTGATATGCAGTTACAGGAGAGAGAGAGTTCACAGATTTTTTTTTTCTTTTCATGCTGATGATATAAAAATAGAACAAACAAACAAATACATTTAGATAGGCCTACTTATTCACAGGATTTTTCATTTCTTATTACAGCAGAAAATACAATGAATAAATAAATGAATATTGATACTCTCCCTCCAATAACTGCATATCAATGGCTCAAGCTTCCGCTTCGCCTCGTGTCCCCATTACCACCCTGGGTGCGCGTTATTTTTCTGATAATTCACCGGCCGGTCATCAGTTATTCCCTACTTATTTCTGGAAAATGGAAATTTTCTGTCATGTTGTTTGTTGTTAGCAGTGTGTGTGCTGCGGTGGATAATAGGCTAATTTTGTTGTTATTTCAGTTCACTCGGCGAAACCGTAATGCGGTCAAGACCTGACTGGAACTACTTTAGCTGAAAATTAATTGCACACCTCAGAAAGTCCATCAGCCAATCTGAATCGAGAATTCAACAGCGCTGTGGTGTAAAATTAATTAATTTTGCTTTAGATCCGTCCCTTAGTGGCAGACACTTACTGTAGTGCACTACGTAGGGTATACAGTGCTATTTGGTTGTAACGATTTACGTAACCCCTTTATAAAGGCGGATCATCTCTCCTGGTGGGAAAAGCGGCCTGTCTCCTCCCCCTCAGCTGAAGGTATCCACTTCAGCTCCCCTTTAAACGTTACAACAAAGCATACTCTCTTTTATTTGTGTCTTAACTTCAAGACAGGGAAAAAGAGAGTGTGTCACATTACCTAGAAACCGCAAAGCGTAAACTCCTCAATCCTGAAGACTTAAAACATACGTCGTACACGTCCCTACGAATGAGCTGTTGCTATAGAAACGATATACAAGAACGAGCGGGTTAATATAAACCTGCGCTACTGTCAGAGCTTCTATTATAGGAAACTAATCAACACCTTCTGACCAATCACTATCCAGAACTCTGTGCATTACCGTTCTCTTCTTCTCCTCTATGCTTGGCGCCTCCTCGGGTTCAGATCTAGCTGCAGCGGGACGTTTCCTATGTTTTCTCTGACGCTTCGCTCTGTCGTTCTTCTGCATGTTGTTATCTCGCGGATCCTCCTCTTTAGCATCTCTAGCCGCTTCCTGTTTTGGCTCGGACACTCTCTGAGCTCGCTGTCTCCTACGCTGGTTCCTCTTTCCACCGACGTTGTGCGGAAGGACGTTCGCTGAGTCCCACCCCCCTACAGGGTTTCCCAGGTGTTCTGTTTGAGGTGAAGGCCCAAGACGCTGAACCAGGGACCAGGAGAGCTGACAGTCTCCTACTGCCACAGTCGTCTGTCAAAAAATTTTTTTAAAAATAAATCAACGAACCCTGAACGATGTCGTGTCTTTCCGTTCTGAATAAACCACATGCACAATGATTGCATGGCTGACTGACAGAACTGACCCTGACCCCCACCTGTGGTGTTTAATAACACGCATCCTGGACAAGAACCCTGAAATCTGCTCGAATTTACAGCAGCAAAGCTACGTTCGATTCCTCTGCCGTTCTGGGAATTAGTGGAGACGTCTGGTTTGATCGAGCTCTCATGTTTCCTCATATCACAAGCCCCGCCGATGGCCACATGATCTTTTATTCTTTTTAACCTGAAGTAATTCGAGAAAGTGAAGGTGAAAGCTGCACTACCTCTTCTGAGATCTCTGGATTCCTGTGTTTGGACTGCAGGTTGTCGATCTTCTGCTCGAGCCTCTGCACTGCTGCATGCAAGAACTGGAAAGTAAGGGGGGGTAAAGGATTTTATTATTGAAATAATGTCTGAGGCTTAAGTTACAGTTTTTTTCCGCACGTGGTCAGGGGCATCCAAACATTTCTCATTGGGGGTCAGATGGAGAAAACCTAACTCCTCGATTCCTCCAAGTGCATTTGGATTATTAGGAATGGTTAAAGATGATCCTTTCTTTTACCTGAAGCACTTCAATGACACATTGTACACTGTCATATAATAACGTATAAATATAATCAATCCTAACAAAACAAAAAGTACAATTTCTTTTATATATATGATCCTTAAACTAATGGCTGACAACTTTTCTTTCGGATCTGGAAATGTTATATTTTTACATTTATTCATTTAGCAGACTTACAAATGAGGAAATACAAACAAAGCTATATAATAAGCAGAGAACAATACAGGTAGTGCTACCATACAAGATCCGTTAATTGAGTTCCAGAAGAAGCAAAGTGCGCAGACTAGAGGTGTAAGTGCCAGAGTAAATTTTATTTTATTTTTTTATGGGTTGGTTAAGTGTTCACGGAAGAGGTGGGGCTTTAGCTGTTTTTTGAAGATGGCAAGAGATTCTGAGGTCTGGATTGAGGTTGGAAGTTCATTCCACCACTGAGGAACAGTTAGTTTGAATATTCTTGAAAGGGACCTTGAGCCACGCCGAGTAGGCACTACTAAGCGTCGGTCCTTGATTGATCGCAGATTGCGTGAGGGAACGTAAGCCTTCAGGAGAGAGTTGAGGTAGGAGGGTGCTGTTCCAGACAAGGTCTTGAAGGTGAGCATCAAGGCCTTGAATTTGATGCGGGCGGCTACAGGATGCCAGTGCAGGGAGATGAACAGGGGTATGACATGGGTTCTCTTGGACTGGTTGAAGATGAGGTGTGCTGCTGCATTCTGAATATATGTACACACGTACACACACACACTAATATATATATATTATATATATATAAATATTATTTTATTTACATATACATATATACATACATACATACATATATATATATATATACACACACACACACATATATATATATATATATATACACACACATTATATATATATATACACACACATTATATATATATATATATATATATATATATATATATATATATATATATATATATATATATATATATATATATATACACACATATATACACACACACACACATATACACATATACATATATATATATATATACACATATATATATACACATATACACACACATATGGATCCGATATATCCGATACGTTTTCTCCAATATCCAATCCACCACCATTTTTTGTTGGTACCTGCCCAAGACAGATATCACGTATCGGTTCGGTGCCATAAATTGGGCAGTAATGCTTACACCTGTGATGTAAAGGCTGAGCAGGAAGTTTACCCTGCAGTAGCCGAGGACCTCGAGTAGTACGTTCTGCTGTGTTTCAGCAACTCTTGCGCTCTCCTGTGATAAAAAAAAAAACAAAACAATCACGTGGAGTAACTTCTTGTGGAATGGAATGGTGAAATTAAAAGTAGTACACATTACAGTCTAAATGTGAGGAGAGGAAAATGCTAAAAGGTCAGCTTTAACTCAGACTATTTAAGACTTGGGACTTGGTAAACAGTACAGGCATCTGAACACGGACGAAGCGACCACGTTTTGGATCTGAAGTACGAGTCAAGCTCAGAATGTGTATTACCGATTACTCCATTCTATCATTCCTGACCGAGGAGTTTACTAACCATGCCTGGAGGAGGATGAAATACAGGTGGCTCGGTCGCAGCCGGAGAACTCCTCTTACCGTGAGGTACAGCGTACGGTGCAGACGCTAAGCTCCTCTCTACCTCACACTCAACTGGCCAAGATGGCCGCTCTCCAGTAGAGTTGGTTTTACTCTTGTCCTGCGAGTTCAGATAAAAAGCATAATCATTCCATTTCACCATTTCATCCAATCACGTGTTATTCAAGGATGTCACGACATACCGCTTCAAATGTACAGTATTAATACTGATTTATCTGGAAATAGTTCTGTGCTACACCTACATGCGCACAGTATCCCAAGTAAAACTCGTCTAATAATCGAGACAGAACCAAACTCTCGAGTCGTATATAAGAGAAAGAACATCTCCCGAGTGTAAACAAACACAACGTCGACTCAATTAAGGCGCTCACAATCATCTGAAAGACTGCATGGGTGTTAAAGGAGATACTTGAAAACTGCCAGAAGGAATTAGTAATTCGCTGTTCGTCCACTAGAGGGTGATCTCACAAGTATGTGATTCAGTTCACCAAAAAACAAAGATGGTTGAAGATTAATAAATTCATGAATTCAGCTCTGATGTTGAAAATGGAAACATATTGATAAATAATATAATCAAATAATTAAAAATATTTGATATAATATATTATTATATTTGATAAAATATAATAATAATTAAAAAAAACAAACCAGAAGAAAGCAAAGAGCGGTTTCAAAAGAGTCAACACGAAGTTTGAAAACCCCTGCTATAGACCAGTGTGGCACGGTACCAACCAAGAACGTGCAGAAAGCGTCTTCGTTTCTCTCACATTTCCACGTCATTAGTTGTAACTTATTTAAGAAAAATGGACAAAGACAAGGAAAGGACCAAACATGAGAAATAACTCACAACAGCAACGTGACACTGAAATTCGTCTTGCAATGCATTTATTTATGCACACCTCCAGATCTTGGTTGGACTTTTCTTTATTTTTAAAAACAGGAAGTTGTTACATCTTCAGCATCTCCTACCAACCAAGTCCTCCATCATGATTTCGTGATAGATTTCCTACTCTCCAGCCACGCATTGTTGGAGGAACTTCAACTTTTAACGTCAGACTTTTGGCGTGAAGGGAAACTAACTAACACTGTACATCTCCGGCTTTACTGTCCACTGTCTCAAAGTCCAGGTTTAAGCCGCTGTCCCAGATCTCCACGTCAGAATTCCACCGGGGTCCAAAGTTGCCAAGCGTTTTAATTGTAATAATTATTAGTCAGTGAAATTATTGGTGGGAAGTTTTGGATTAAAAGTACTGATAGGAAAAGGGAACGGACCAATCTGCATATGCGTTGATTTACTGAAACGAGACTGAACTACAGTACTACAGACTTTTTTATTATTTTTAATTCACAGTATTAACACTACCTCTTGAGCCATACAGAACACATGATTTGAACTAGACTAGGTTTTTTATTTTCTAGAGTGAATATGAGGTAACTGATTTAAAACCAGGCACAATGACATCAGCATGTGCACGAGATCGAGTCTTTCTCTCAAATCCTCCTTTATCAAGCCGTGTAATCCTCCAGTACTAATCACTAACTGAAAACATATTCCTCTCGTCCACAACGTTTACATGCATCCAGATTTTTTATTCTTTTTTTAAAACTCCGTTTCATTCAGCTCGTCCGCTATTGACTAAGCCCGTGTTTGTCCTCCAGGTGCTTGAACATGTTGGTCGTGTTTCCTCCGTGACTGGACACTTTATGGAAGCACATCTTGCAGATCGGACGTCCGTCCACGTTAATGGAACCGTCCGGATTCTTCAGGTACCCGAAATACTCCCAGACGGAGGAGCGGACGCTCTTGGACGGAGGGTGAAGGTCGGTGGGTTGGCCTCCCGCGTCTACTCCTAACTTTGAAGCTCTAATCGCACTCTAGAAAGACAAAAACATACAGTTTTGAAAAATGCAGCAACACTCTTAGCAGTGCTAGCTAGCTAGTATCCAGCCTAGCTTGCGCTCTAGATTAGATTAATTACTCTCAGTACGAGAAGATGAAATAACTGCTGGTGTATTTCTGGCGATGAGGACGACAGTTGAATTAAGACGCGTAATTTTCGGCTGCAGCAACATTCGAATACTGGCAATGAAATATTTAACTTTTTTTTCGGGGGGAAACCTTTTGGAAGCTCCAGTATGACCATAATAAGCCGAAACAAAGCGCACTGCTGGATGTAGATTTCTGAAGCCAATAAAACATTATCATAAACATCATTTTGAAAAATACCCGACTTGTTTACAGTTTTAACGAAATTGCCGAGTGAGTTATATAATGCTAAACTCTGAAGACTCAAGACTGAAACCCTGACGTTACCTTTAACTCTTCATACACAGAGAAATGGCAGAAATGCAGATGTCTTATCATTTTCCTTCCGTCTTGGCTCGAAACCTTTTTGCCGCAGATTCTGCAGATCGGGCATCCGTCCTCTTCTATGACTCCATCAGCGTTTTTGGGAAGTCCGAAATGTTTCCAGATTGGAGACAGAGGCTGTTTGGATGGTGGGTGGAGTTCCGGGAGATTTTCAGCCGACACCGCTTTCGGCCTTCTGTCTGGTATCTAAATAAATAAAAACCCCGGCCCCGCCCCAAATTTTTTAAATAAAAATTATGCTAAATTGGAATTATAATAATCTCGATATAATAATTGACGATATTATGATGCTTCATTGTTCTTTAATAAAAAGACTTAAAAAAATAAATAAAGCTCATTGCTGCATCCATAGTTATTATAAAGATAACAATATGACAAGTTTAAAACCTTAAGGTCATCGTAGATGCTTCTGTGATGATCTTTGAGATGCGCGGTCATATTGGCCGTGACCTTTCCCTTATTGGACACTTTGGAAAGGCAGATTTTGCAGATAGGGAAGCCTGCGCAGTCAGCCGGACCCTCCGTGTCCCTCAGGTAGCCAAAATATTTCCACACGCCAGACCTGACTCTGTGTTCAGGTGGATAAAGCTCTGGGAGCTCGGTGGCTCCGCCAATGGTGAACGGATTCACTTCCCTCTACGACAGAACAATAAAATCAAAAACATCATGTGCGTTCTAGTTTATAAACGAAAGCGTTTAAAAGCGTTCAAATTCTTTACTTGCACGTCGGTGTAGATGCCGTTGTGGTTCTCTTTAAGGTGCTGCATCATATTCGCCGTCGTTTCTCCTTTAGAGATCAGCTTCCGTAAGCAGAGTTTACAGATCGGTGCTCCGTCTTCCACGAGGTCCCCGTCTGCCGCTTTGCGATATCCGAAATACTCCCACAGTTTGGGGTTGTACTGGCCGCTCGGAGGATGTAGGTCAGCCGGCTGGAAAAGATCTTCGAACGTCTCGCTCGTAACTGCACTCTACGGCGCGAGATCATCGACGTATTATTGATTTATTTATTCATTTAAATTTCCAGACTAATCAAAGAGAGACCGCTTTAACAGCACCTAAGTTGCGCGTACATACCCGGACCTCGTCGTACACAGTTCGGTGGTAATCCTTCAGATGTTTAAACATGTTTGTAGTGCATCGTCGTTTGGAAGCCACCTTCTGCTGACACAGTTTGCAGATGGGGAAGTCATCACACACAACCGAGCCGTCGGCGTCTTTGAGGTAGCCGAAATACTGCCAGACCGCAGACGTGACATTCTGTGTTGGTGGATGGAGCTCCGGTGGTTCGATACCCCATGCTGTTCTAAGCGTGGTGATCGCTTCCTGATGTACAGTCAGACATTGAGACGTTACACTAAGAAACTGACCCGATGTTAAGTTGCTAGTTAGCTATATAGGTTCTGTACTGCGTTAAAACCTTTATTAAACAATAAGCCCTTGGTGTAACTGTAGCTAGCAGTTGCTATAATTAAATGAAATACTATATTTTTATAAAGCTGTAATTGTACTTAGCTAACGATCTCTGATATACAAAAGCGAGCCAATACAAGCTGGTACCATTAATTTTTTTAGTAACTGTAAAATGCATCACTAAGGCATGACACTATGATATCATCTCGTACTTACAAACATGTTAAACAGATTTGACTTTTTTAAATAATTTTTTTTAAATGAAAGAAAAAATTTCTTTGCTTTCGCATTTTGGCTGAAATTATTTACGGCGTATTTATTTCACGTAGTTGTACCTTACTGATAAATGCATTTCACCTGCACTTCGTTATACACCGACTGGTGTTTCTTCCGAAGGTGCCTCAGCATGTTGGTGGTCGGTGTCCCGCCCGTCGGGGGTTTGATCATTTTCCGAAGGCAGATTTTACAGATCGGGGCTCCGTCGTCCTTAAGCTCTCCATCGGCGCTTTTCTGATATCCGAAGTGATCCCATAACTTGATGTCGTCTTGACCGCTCGGTGGATAGAGATCGAAAGGTCTGTAGATGGACTTTTTAGTGATGGCTGGCTGAAAATGAATAAACACACGAGTGTTTATAACCTGAAGAAAACATGTACATGAACGCACTAACATGCATATAAAACTGATGAGATCAGATGATACTCATTTTAATCATGTCTGAGCCCCCACAAAGCACGTGTGACTTCTGTTCCCATAATCACAATTATACAAATATGTGAGTGTGTAAATTTAGCTTATTTTCCCCCCACTATACTGGTGGCACCATGGTCCCTATAAGGACAATTACAAGGTTTGTGTGCGTGTTTCCTTTTTGTGCCTGATTGTGTGTGTGTGGGTGTGTGTAAACTAGCTCTACAATTCTTGTCTCCATGGACATATGACCTTGATCCTTATCATGACAATTACATGTATGTGTGTGTGTACATTTATGTGCCCGATTGTGTGTTTGTTAAACTAGCTCTGTAGTATTTGTGTATGATTTTGTCCCCATAATTTCACTGTTACATGAAAGTGTGTGTAAATTAGCACTGTGCTTTTTGTCCTTAATATGCAGGTGTATGACTTCGGTCTTTATAAAACTATTGTTACATGACATTTTGTGTGTGTGTGTGTGTGTGTGTGTGTGTGTGCGCGCGCACGTGTGTGTAAATTAGCGCTGTATTTTTGGTCCTTGATATGCAGGTGTACGACTTTAGTCCCTATAAAGTTATTGTTACATGACGTGTGTGTGAGCTGAACTTTACCTTGACGTCCTTGTACACATCCAGGTGGTAGGCCCTCAGGTGCATGAGCATGTTTGTCGTGCTGCCTCCTTTAGCCGTCACTTTCAGCTGACACAGTTTGCACAGAGGGTAGCCGTCACACACCAGAGACCCATCTGCTTTTTTCGGGTATCCAAAATATTTCCAGACTGGGGACAGGGCATCCGTCGTCGGGAGATGAAGCTCCACGGGTTCCAGCTCGTTCTCAGTCCTCACAGGATCAAACGTTGCCTGAAACGAGTTAAGATCAGACTGATTAGTACGTTTTTCCATAAAAATACATTCGGTTCCGTCTAACTAATCTCAACCAAAAACAAGGTCCAGAGGAAGTACTTGTTAAACGCTAGGAGAATCCCGCTGACCAGCAAAGATAAATGTTCATAATGAAAGCCTATTAAAATGAGCCTAAGTACAAGTTGCCCATTTGTTATTGTGTATTTACGGTTGCCCTGATACTCCAGACATTACGGTAGTTAATTATCCCTTATACAAGGGAACGAGGAGGTTATAAACGTTTCACTGCAAGAAAGTCTTGGAAAAGACGAACTCTGTTACGTTAATGGGACAAACACGAAATTTCATACCTTGATCTCATTGTATGTAGTCCGATGATAATCTCGGAGATGCGTGAACATGTTGGTGGTGTTCCCTCCTTTAGCAGACACTTTCTTTTGACAGAGTTTGCAGATAGGGAAGCCGTCACTCAGAACCAACCCCGCCGCGTCTCTCGGGTAACCGAAATACTTCCACACGGCCGACTTCACCTTCCGCGTCGGAGGATGAAGGTCCGACGTGCCTGTGTCCAGCTCCAAGACGAACGAGCTCAGGACTTCCTGTTAGAGGGAAAGACCTGGTTAAAGATCCAAAATGTCCCTGAGAAACCTCACACTTCAAAACATGATCACTTAATAATAAAGCAGTAATAACAACAACAACAACAACAACAACAACAACAACAACAACAACGGCTGAGGGCGCGAATGCAAAGCTTTTAATTTGTTTTGGTGAAACTAACAGATAGCAAATAAAGAAAGTACATTTTTAAAAACATTTCTTGTAACGCTTGTAAATGGATAACGCTTAAGTCCGGCCCACCGAAACGACGCTTCACTTGGGTATACTGAAATACGTCACGCTGCAGAAGAAGAGACGTGTCTAAATTTTGATTCCGTGTTGTCTTTAAGACAGCAATAGAAATGCAACCAAGGACCAACTATAAGTCGAGAAGAGTTTTGCTTAAACAAAAAACAACTCCAAACCCCCCCCCCCCGATGTGTACCTCGGGTTCGGTGTACACAGTGTTATGGTTTTCCTTAAGATGCTGCTTCATGTTTCTCGTGGTCTCTCCTCTCGACACTAGCTTCCGAAGGCAGAGTTTACAGAACGGCGCTCCGTCCTCTTCCACGACTCCGTCTGCATTTTTGCGGTATCCGAAATGCTCCCAGAGCGTCGGGTCACACGGGCTGTTGGGCGGGTGGAGGTCGGCGGCTGATAGAACATCCTCAAACACCTCGTTAGTTACTGCGGACTGAGAGAGAGAGAGAGAGAGAGAGAGAGAGAGAGAGAGAGAGAAAGAAAGAGAGGACTTAAGTGGGGATCCAAGTTCTAATTACACTTTGATAGAATTTGCCCAGTTTTCAATCTAAAGTGGGCGTGGCTAATCTACGGTAAATACTGGCGTGTTAATAAACCACACTCGTACCCGGATTTCGTTGTAGACGCTCCGATGACCGTCTTTGAGGTGTTTGAACATGTTGGTGGTGTTTCCTCCTTTAGAAGGCACCTTCTGGTGGCATATTTTGCAGATGGGGAAGCCGTCGCATACCACCGACCCTTCTGCGTCTTTCAGGTATCCGAAATGCTCCCACACGGAGGACGTGACGTTTTGCGTCGGGGGGTAAAGCTCGAGGGTTTCGTTACCCCACTCGGGTCTCCAGGCTCCGATTGCCTCCTATAGACAGCGAGACAGGCGGGACCGAACACGTTTAGCGTCGGTTCGCAGCACGGACTGCGCAAGCACTGGAAACGCACATTTAACGCTTTTTATAAGCTGCTGTAACTGAATTTTGGATCATTAGAACAACATCAGCTAAATTTCTGTCGACGTTTCTGAGAAAGTGCGTCGGCGTTCGTTCCCAATTTCATAAAGCACTTCATAAAGGGGATGAGATTTAATAAAACCATGAGTTATTAACACACATGCCAAAATATATTCTGCATTCGGGGAATGCGTTGGCTAGCATAAATTAACATTAATCAGCATATTAAATTACAATTAAGCCCAAATGCCACAAATCAGACGTGCTAATCCCTGTTTTATTCACAGAACGATGACTTGTAGAAGCAGGTCTAACGCTCGTCACCTGAACCTCCTCGTATACGGATTGATGGTTCCTCCGGAGGTGCCTCAGCATGCTGGTGGTGAGGTTTGCTCCTCTGGACGACGTCGAGAGCTTCTGAAGGCAGATTTTACACACCGGCGCTCCGTCTTCTTCAATCTCGCCCTCTGCGTTTTTAGGATATCCGAAGTGATCCCATAATCTGATGTCGATCTGCCGACCGTTCGGTGGACAGAGCTCAAAGGACTTATAAACCCTTTTCTCCACCGCTGGCTATAAAAACATTTAGACAATATTTGAAAGATTAGCCGTTTCTCCATCACCACCTTCACGGACTACACTGGATGCTACAGGAGATGAACGTTACCTTGATATGCTGGTACACGTTCCGATGGTTGGCCTTCAGGTGGTGGAACATGTTTCTGGTGTCTCCGTCTTTGGACTCCACTCTTTGGCGACATATTTTGCAGATGGGGAAGCCGTCGAACACCACCGATCCTTCTGTGTCCTTCAGGAAGCCAAAATATTCCCAAACGGGATACGCGTTTTGGGTGGGTGGATGAAGCTCTGGAAGCTCAGGTGCGCCTTCTGTGCTCGGGTTCTCGAGAGCTTCCTAAGAGAAGACGGGCAGTTTTCTAAACACTCCAACTGACCTGAGGACTGGATTATATCTGCAGTACTGCCAATTTGTGGAATTAAAAATGTGCGTTCATTGTTTATATATATCCAAATTTATTCCACAGAGTGACACCAAATCTCTTTCTGTAAAGGCGACGCTGTGACTGAACTGGCAGAGAAGAGAAAAAGCACATAACTGTATATATATTTAACTTAGAATGTGTAATATTTGCAGTTTAGCAAGTGGTGTAATTTTTTTTTTTTGGCACACACCTCATTATAACACGTATAATATAAATATATTACAATAATATTTACGGTAGCTGTGCTATTCCAGCAGTTCCAGAGGTGGAAGAACTGGTAGCCCAGTTTTTATTCATAGTCTGAAAGTCCGAAATGTCAGGTCAGGAATGAAAGAAAGGAAGTCACGAAAGAAGGAAGAACATCAAGAAAGAAATGAAATCGGGAAGGAAGGAAGCAAGGAAGGAAGACAGGAAAAAATGATGGAAGTAAAGAAGGAAGAAAGCAAGAAAGAAAACAAGGAGGGAAACAAGGAAGGACGCCAGGAAAGAAAGGAAGGAAGTCAAGAAAGAAGCACGGAAGTCAGGATGAAAGAAAGTAAGGATGGCACAAGGGTGGCACAAGGATGACACATTCTGCACGAGCGTACCTGTACTTCAGCGTACACTCCTTCATGATTCTCCTGGAGGTGTTTCATCATGTTGGACTGGCCTTCCGACATCACCTTCACGCCACAAATCTTACAGGCTGGAGCTCCGTCTTCTACCAGGATGCCGTCCGGATTTTTCAGGTATCCGAAATATTCCCATAATTTGGAGTTTTGTCCATCTGGAGCATGGAGAATTGAAGATGCGTGGTCCGGAACGATTTCCTCAGGAACGCCAGGCTGGGGCAGGAGATAACCGGAGACTGGAGTTTAAATGAAGTCAAGTAATTAAAGGATTCTTTAACACAGTGTTACGAGAGGAAGGATTCTTACCCTGATTTCATCGTAGATGGACTTATGATGATCTTTGAGGTGTTTGAACATGTTGGTGGTGTTTCCTCCTTTAGCCGCTACGTTTAAGTAGCAGATTTTGCATATAGGAAAGCCGTCGCAGACCACCGTCCCCTCCGCGTCCTTCAAGTAGCCGAAATATTCCCAGACGGCGGATTTGACCCTGTGAGTCGGTGGGAAAAGGACCGGGGCCACCAGTCCATCCTCTCCTCTCAAGGACCTGGTGGCCACCTACGATGCGACGACAGCAGATTAACATTTTTAATATACGTTTACAACAGAAGACGGTTGGAAACGTGCGAAACGCATATCGACCTTGATGTCGAAGTACACAGCGTTGTGTTTCTTCCACAGGTGCCGGTACAGAAATTTGGTGCTCTCCCCCGGACAGGAGACTTTAACTTGGCAGATTTTACACGTCGGCTGCCCATCCACCTGGACAATTCCGTCGGCGTCCTTCGGGTATCCGAAATGCTCCCACACGGGCTCAAGGACATCTTGTGGTGGGAAAAGGGGGTAAGGATCTCCAGTCTGTCGTGGGGTTTGGTCATCGTTATCGTCACCGCTCAGCTATAAAAGGAGGAAGAAAAATAATGATGACGACCCAACATCCCCCAACACCAAACAATATGCCAAATACCCAAGTGGTAAGGAGACGGTTTACTAAACTGCTTCTATCTCAACAGGATTTCTGGGAAAATGATCAAGTAAACAGGTTTAACCAAATTAACTGACAGGGTCTAGACCGGGATCCAGTGCCACTGCTAGCCACTGCTTTCAGCAGCGTGTTAACACAGCTTTGCTCAAACACGCCATTTATCCGTCCGACAAATCGAAATGTACACATTCAGCCAAAAATATACACACAATAAGTGTATATTTGTAAGGCTCTAGGTTACTGATTGGAAGGTTGGGGGTTCAAGCCCCAGCACTGCCAAGCTGCCACTGTTGGGCCCTTGAGCTTGACCCTGTCTGCTCCAAGGGCGCCGTATCATGGCTGACCATGCGCTCTGACCCCAGCTTCCCGACATGCTGGGGTATGTGAAGAAAATAATTTCACTGTGCATATGAATATGTGACCAATAAAGACTATCACTATAAAAAAATAATTTTTTTTTTTTAGCCAGACGACTCGGGAGAGAAATATTCTGAAAAGCAGCCGATAAGTGTCCAGTATAGGTGTGAACTCCTTTAATATCGTTTAAAAAGCATCTCAAGGAAATTCCTCAAGAAATCAGGTGAGAAAACACCAAGAATACATTTCTGGAAATTCTAGGCAAAAAGGGCATCAACTTTGAAGATGCTAAAATATTAAATTATTTTGGACTTTTTTTTTCATCACAACATAATTCCCATAGTTCCATTTGTGTTACTCCAGAGTTTTGATGACTATTATTATTCTAAAATGTGGAAAAAAAACATAAATGGAAAAAGAACGAGTGTGTCTAAACTTTTGATCGGTGGTGTATATATAAATATATAACGCTATAATTTCAGTGGGTTAACCGACACTTTTCTGGCCACAAGCTTCAGGATCTTGAAAGCCACATTCTGATTGGCTCGCCTCGCTTTTTTGTGACACAATGAGCTTTTTTTCCCCCCCAGGAGCACGGTATTTTGGTGGCAAGTAAACAGTAAATCTTGCGTGTTTGTTGAAAAGCTCTGCGATTAGTCATCTGACATGTCAATCAAATTACTTTTTGTTTGGTTTATTTAGTTTTTTTTATTAACATAGCTGACGTAGACTGTCGGCCGGGTTTCACCGAAAAACCTCGCTCATAATTTCGCAGCATTTTAAGCATCTTTTACCCTCATTTCTGCGAACTCGGTGGAGTGGTATCTCTGGAGGTGGACCATCATGTTGGTGGTACATCCTCTGGGCGTGCTGACCTTTCTCAGGCACAGTTTACAGATCGGGAACCCGTCCGGCACAACCATGCCCTTGGAGTTCCTCAGATATCCAAAATGTTTCCAGACACCCGATTTCAGAGCCATTTTGGGCGGGTACAGCTCGTCCGGGTTGGCCTGAATGGGCGGGGCACGGCTTCTCTCTTTATACGGCCTGTACCTGCGCCATCCAGTTCTCGACTTCAGCTCCTCGTATAAGGAATTGTGATAGAACTTTAGGTGGCGTAGCATGTTGGATAAAATGCCCTGCTTGGAGACGATGGACTGCCGGCAGGCTTTACACTTGGGCCGCTCGTTCTCCTCAATCACGCCGTCTGCGTTTTTCGGGTACCCGAAGTAATCCCAGACGGGGGACAGGGGCAGGATGCTGGGGGGAAACAGCTCAGGCAGGTCATTTCCTTCCTCTGTACGAATCACAGGCAAGGTTTCATTCGCCAGCTGCAAAATAATAAAAAAAAAAAAAAAAAACATGACGATTTGCTGTCAGATCACGATGGCGCCTCCAACGCAATGCAACGCAGCGGTTTTACCTTCACTTCTTCATACTCAGCCTGGTGGTGGCGCCGCAGGTGGTTCAGCATGTTCGACGTGGTTCCGTCTTTAGCCGCCACTCTCCGATGGCACATTTTGCACAGTGGGAACCCGTCCTCCTTTAAATCACCCTCTGGGTTTTTAATAAATCCGAAATATCTCCAGACAGGTGAGTTTCTGCGCTTTACAGGAGGATGGAGCTCCGTGGCATCTGAGGGGTCCGGTCTCTGCTCGGCTCCTGTAGGGGCCATGGCGTGCTGCAACAGGAACCGATTCACAACTGATTCAGAACGGATTCGGGCAAGAAGATTCAGTTTAACCCGTCAGCAGTTAGTCTGAATAAAATAAGTTATAGGAATAAGATAATCAACGATCGGGTGGTGTGATGAAGCAGAGTCACTGTTTCTACCCAAAAGATGATTTGGTTTCCTAACAGCACCCAAGAGCTACGTATTAGGAGTGCATTAATTAAGCGACACCTTGTGACCAATCAGAATCCAGAACTCAACAGTGCTGTGGGATAAATTTGGTTATTCCCTGATAACGGTGGATGAAACTGAGGGCGGCGTTTTACCTTCAACTCTGCGTACACGGCTTGGTGGTGGTGCTGCAGGTGGCTGTACATGTTGGACGTGTTTCCATCCTTGGATGCGACAACTTGGTGGCACAGCCTGCAGATGGGGAAGCCATTCTCTTCCAGCACACCTTCGTTATTCATGACGAAGCCGAAGAGCTTCCACACGGCGGATTTGCGAGGCGTCGAGGGCGGGTACAGTTTAACCGGCTCGTCTCCTTCAGGTAAAGTTATAACAAGACCGGCAGACTATAGACACAGAGTGAGAGAGAAAGAGAGAGATATGTAATAAAACACAAGGAGGCATGGCCTGTGTGCCTGTCAGCCCCAGTGAAATAAGGCGTGGCCTCTATTAAAAGTCTTATTAAAAGATAATAGGACTATCAGTATCGGTAAAGGAGGCGTGGGCTCCATCAGTGCCAGAGAAGGAGGTGTGGCCTCTCACTCAAAGCTAATAGTTTTTAGTGATTTAACAAACACTGAATTATGGTGTAAAAGAGCTGTAGATTTGAACATGCTGATCTGAACAGACGTACACCCCTACCTTAGTGAGAGGACATACGATCTGATGCTGGCTCTGAAGATGATGTCTCATGTTGCTCGTGCTGCCTGAAGACCCTGCAGTGAGTTTCCAGCCACAGATCTTACAGCTCGGCCTTCTGTCCTTGTCGTAGTGAAAGTACTGCCACACGGCTGATCGGACCTGCCTCTTCCGTCTCGGAGCAGCCGGGACTCTGTGGTCGCTGTAATCTGCATCACCGTCGTCATCGCCCTCGTTTTCCTCTTCGCTCTTCTTCCCTACACCGCACCAGTCGTCCGCCAGCTCCTGCTCATCCGACTCCACCTTCATGTCCGAATCAGAGGAGTCCAAGTCTAGCCACAGGGCGTCTGCTCTCTGATACACAAAACACACAACACTGAGTGAAGCGGCCACAGGGGATGGATCATAGGGTTTATGCGGAATATATCTGTGGTTTGGCACACGCCCACCGTGGAGCGATATTGGCGTGTATATAGTGAACAGGGCGTGCGGTGCGAGACGTTAAATGAGACACAGCCATACCTTGGCTTCTCGGTAAGCGAAGGCGTGATGTTCCTGCAGGTGCCGCAGCATGTTGGAGGTGTTTCCTCTCTTACACGCCACTTTCAGCTGGCACAGTTTACATGTCGGGAAGCCGTAATCTTCCAGCTCGCCTTCCGGGTTTATAAAATACTCAAAGTATTCCCAGACTCCGGAACGAGGCGTTTTGTGAGAGGGGAAGTCCCAGAGCGTGGATCTGGCACGTTTCTCAGGAGGGGCGTGGTCAGGAGGCTCGTCCGTATCGTCGGTTTCCTCCATCATTTTAACCTAGAACACGAGACCTGATTTTATTTGGGGAATATTAAACCAGGACCAAAAGGTGAAGAAACACCGCCACCTTTTCCACCAGCGTGATCAGCAACCTCAGAGACCAAAAGTGTCCAAACAATTCAAATCTAGCATTACCTTTCACACACAGCCGGAGTTCCTCGAGTCCAGCACCTCAAATCCGTGTGTTTCCGTCTTTTTAATCTCGTTAACGCTCCCACCAGCCGCCGCTCGCTCTTATAAACACACACCTTTTTTTAATTTATTTTTAAATTTCAGCTCACGGTGAAACATCCAGAACGTGCAGTTTCGCTCTGGAGCTCTGAGGCTAACACACCACTAACAAGCAGCTACTCGCCTGACCCAGAGACTCGAATTATTATTATTATTATTAGACTTATTTTATAGAGTTAAATTATTTTGGGATGAGCTGAACACTGTTATTAGAAATGAGAGTAGAGCTTTTGCGTAGATTGAAAAATAAATTTTAACATCATTAGATTTTCGTTGCCGTTTGCATATTTCAGTCGTTCTTGTAATCTTTAATAAACGAAGTGCATCATGACATCCTTAAACACACACACACACCCCTAAGAGTTAATAACAGAAACAAATAAATTTAGCACTATTATTCTAAACAAGAAAATAAACAAATAAATAAAAACAAATTAATAAACAAATAAATAAATAATGGTCAATCTAACGCTCTTATAACCTAAAATAAAAGAAAATGCATAACTCGAATATAATTTAAATAATAAATAAATGAGACGATGACTAAACACAAAGCATGTGTATTATTATTTTTTCATTAAATACTTAAAATAGAAACACGCAACAATCTCTAAGCATTAAGCTCATATATATGTTTGTACATTACTACACAATTAACAACATGATTATGTTTACAAATATATGTCTATGAATATATACAAATAGATCCAGACTAAAACATTTAAAAATGTAAATATGTTTAAGTTTAAATCAAGTAAAAATAAGTATCATGTGAACTATCATGTAGAGAATGATGTTAAATGAAAGTGATGGCTCTCAGTGTGATGGTGATGTTTTTTAGTAAAAGCAGCGAGTGTGTACGCGTCGGTGTGTGTTAGGTGTCAGCGTGAAACCCGATCGTTACCCCGGACACAGCTGCAGGAGGACCGCACCGTCTCGGGCGAGCGCGTTTCGGCCGCTTCCTGCGTCTTCTTGGGCGTCTCTGAGGAGAAACGATGTCTTCATCCCGACCTGGGAGGAACAAACAAACAGAAATAAACACAAATGTGAAATATTTTGGCTAAAAATTAGATTACTGTGAATCTTAAATAACACCACTAATTCAAACGTAAAAACAATTTTTTTTAAAGGAATTTGACTTTAGATAAAGTTGGTGCTGAGTGACCTGACGATACGATATCAATACTGCGATCAAATCTGTAAAGTTTTTTTTAAGTCGATATCTTTTTTTTTTTTTTTTAATATAAAAGTCACTTGTTCAAAATAATAATAATACTAAAAAAGTCACGAAATGTGTGCTGAGACTGGATGTCAGCAAGAAAGAACTTCATTCATGTTGTCACAGCTGTAGCTACATACTATCACCACGTGGTGGATGGGTTTTGAACTGCAGTGACAAAAAAGGTTTAAAAATTACAGCGAATTATTTGGGGTTGATATTAAGAAACATGGACCTATATTCAAAGCATGAAAATATCTTACACACACACACACACACACACACATATATATGTTTATACAGTTGTTTTAACTCCTGTAACATTGCAATTTTTCTCAGAATCAAAAAAACGTGTCGATCTCTCTCTGTGCGTGTAAAATGGCCACACCTCTGCAGCAGATCAGATTTCCTGTCTGACAGGATACTTTTGGTTCAGTGCGTGCCTCATGGATATCTACATCTCCTGCAGTGCGACCCATAACCGGAGCACGCCGTTCATCAACCTGACCTTACACCACGGCGCCGCCAACTTCTGGGCTCTGATTGGATGGCATGTGGCAGCAGCGCAGCCACAAACTGCTGACTTCTATCGTGGATGTCCCATAAGATTAAACGTAAACAGAAAGGAATAAAAAGTATGACATGTCGTTCTTTAACGAATAACAATGGCTGCGGAGTAAGAGGAATAAAGCACTTCCGTTGCAGTAAACTAATCAACTTCGGTGCGGTAACAGAGACTCTGCTCCATCACTCCAGCATGTTGCTGATTAGTTTACTACAACAGCACTACACACAGAGGGTTAATGACTTTGGGTTTGGATCTTCAGTGGCGAAGATTTCAAGAAAGACAGCATTCATATGCAAATGATCCCACGGTACTATGACGTATGCAAATGATGTTGAATGATTATTTTGCATATGCAAATTAGGTAGACAATAGCAACTGATCCATGCAGAAGATTTTTTTTAGAAAACATTCTGCGCGCGTGTGCGTGCACACACACAGTGCATTATGAGAAAGGTGGTGTGTTAGCTGGAGGTGATGTACCCGGAGCACAGGGCCAGCAGGCCGGGTGTGTGTGTGTGAGCGGCCGCGGTCTCTCTTCCTCCCCGTCCTCCGAGGACTCGAGCGGGGCGAATAGGCTGATCTCCAGCGCTGACCCGCAGCCTGATGACCGCTCGCTCCTTTCCGCCTCCGGTCCGTCTCTCTCGTCTTCCAGCTTCACGACGACAAACGGATCCGCCGAGACGCTTTTCTCTTCCTCCTCCTCCTTCAGCGCGTCCTCCTCTTCCTCCTGCTCCGTGTGGGGAAAACTTTGGGAAAACATCGCTTTCTCCGCTCCGCCTTTCATCCTCTTTTTATTCTCTTTTATCGGTTTTAAAATGTCTGGGGAATTCAGATAACGCCGATAAACAACATTTCCGCGTGAAACTGTTCGCTGTGTTGAAACAAAAAGACGCGAATAAACGCTTATTTCCGCGGCTAGTAATGGCTCCTTGCTAGTTCCATATCTCCACCGCGATGTCTCGCCTCAGTGGGCGTTTCCTCTTTCACCGGAAGTCACCTGCTAATCTATAAATGGCGGTTATTTCCGCTATTATCGTAATGGCGCCTCGTTCAGTAGTGCTCACTACATTATTCATCACTAAAAAATGGGCTTCTGATACGGTATACTAACCAAAACACATCACTCCTTTGTGGGCGTGTCCCAAACCACATGCCCTATTTACTATATACTGCACACGAACACCATCATCACTCCCCGTGGGGCGTATCCCACCCCACATGCCCTATTCACTATAAACGGCACATAGGCACCAACAGCACTCCACTGTGGGCGTGTCCCAAACCACATGCCCTATCACTATATAGTGCACACTAACATCGCTCCACTGTGCGCGTGTCCCAAACCACACGCCTTCATCACGCTATAGTGCACATAGTCACCTTAATCACTCAATTGTGGGCGTGTCCCAAACCACACGCCTTATTCACTATATAGTGCACCTAGACACCATAATCAAGCCAATGTGGGCGTGTGTAGTGCAGTATTCACTGCACTACACACTTTCAGACGTTGCTCCAAAAATCCCGTTAGTCCACTATATAGTGATTTCAGTACCGATTGAGCGTTGTCCCATTTGTGGTAACAGCATCTATAGATCATCTATCGATTACACGGACTAAACCATTTTACTTCCTCATTACTGACTGACAAAATAAAAGTATTTGTTCACGCTGGGTCAGAGTAATTTTTTTTTCCATCACTTGTGTAGTGTGTAATAAAAAATAAAATAAAAAATTCAAAAAATATGAAACCCAGTTGAGATGTACTTGTGTTGTAACGGAATACAAATAATTTCGGCTATCTTACTAGATTGCTAAACACAAAGGGGTTTTTTTTTTCAAATGATTGAATGTGATTGGTTCAAAAGTTGTAGCTCCTAGTGACATCACAAGCTCATATTTAGCCCCGCCCCCATAATCATTCTTATACACAAGTTCGGGGAAAATCTCATTTCTTTATGCTTCAGGAAGAATATGTTAATAATTGTAACATTTCCTAAAACATAAAGATCTGCAGTCCATGTACAGATATTTGACAAAATGACTCACCTTGAAAACAAACTTTATTTTCTGTAATTATTTTGGTCACTGGTATTATGTTCATCCTCCATGTTCTCCAAATGAACCTTTTCTCCCCCCACACAAACAAATCATTTATCATCTTTTGAAGGAGGAATATTCACATTATTTTACACACTGGCTTCAAGTTTTAAAGCCAGAATTTATTTTTCCCTTTATTTCCCTATATTTTGAGTAGTTTGGATTTTTATGTGACTTTTAATAATTATCATGAAAAACATCTCATACATGTATGACAGTAATAGCTGTATTAATATCTGTGTGTTAGAAATTGACAATCAACTGTTTTATTATCTTATTTAAATTAAAATCCTTTTAAAAAAAAAAAAAAAAGATTGCACTGTGATGTGTAAATGAGCACATTAACCCTCCTGTGTCTCATCTGCAAATTTCTTATATAAATGTGTAATTTTGAAACAAATCATAATACCAAATACATTTTCAGATCCTCCTAATTTTTCCCACCTGACATGACCTATGAAATATATCATACATTTAAACAAACAAACTCTTTATGTAGCCTACAGATTACTTTTATTTTGTCTCCTGGTTAGTCAGGTCTGACTGGATTCGTTGTGTTGCTAAGCTAAAGGCAGAAATGGTCCGTCCATTTTTTAAACAATTTGACAGCAAAATGCACATTTCGGAGATCCCCAGGTGAGATTTATAACCGATTTAACATCTTTAACACCGTATACGTTTCTCTAAAGTCGTGTTTATCTTTAAAATCTCATCCTTTCCCGTCTTTTATTGCTCAAGGGTGTGAGAGGACTCCAGAAAGCGGAAGCGTCCATTTTGCGCAGAATCATTCATTAATTATTTTTATTATTATTTTAAAAAAAAAAAAAAATCGGTTATTGGAGTTGGCGCGCGTGCACGCTGCGTGTAACAGAGAGCTGTTTGCGTAAATCTGACGCAGCCACAAAAAACACCACAAACAGACAGACTGCCTTAACTTAATATAACTTTAATCTATATGAAGCAGTGTGCGGCTGTGTCCCAAACCGCAATTTTTTTATTATTTATTTATTTATTTACTAAATAGTATTCTAGGTAATGCTCCACCTACCTGTAGGGATTATAATGACCTGTTTGGGTGTACTGTTTTAGTGTTAGTGATTTAGGACGCAGCCCGATTCTGCTAAATATATATATACACACATACAGCCAGTATTTTTTAATTCATAACATACAATTAAACTTAGCATGCTGACCACTAATCACTTGATTTAGTTTGTCAAGCATAAGACAAGCAACTGTAAAGGACAACACAAAAATAAGACAATATACATAAAGCCAACTGATTTTTGGTCCATAGGAGATCAGGTTTTTTGTTGTGTTTGAGTGTAGATTAGTTTCAGATTAAGTATAAACTGATTGCAGTCGAGATTAGATTATCTATTTACTCCACATTCTGGAGCTCCACTGATTACAATAATGTAACCAATCACATTTAGAGACCAAAAAAAAAATCAATTGGAATGCTGATTCGTGCACAAATTAAAACATGACTAACCACATTCAAAATAAATCAGGGTAAATCGAGTGGAGTACTCTGTGCTTTCAGACTACGTAATATTCCAAACTTTCAATTAGAACTTTCTTTCCTAAACTTCCTGTCGTGACCAGTAGTTGCTTTGTGAAATTGTTTAAATCCTTATTTAAGCGTCCTTAAGTTTTTTATAAGCCGTGTAGTGCACTATATGTTCAGTATGGAGCCTTGTTTCATTTATACAAGTGTCCTTCATAAGTGCACTGCACGTCCAAGTGCCCTATATAGAGTGTTTAATTAACAGGGCGTATCAAGTGCACTATAGTATTTTACTACATAGTGTTCAGAACAATAGTTTGTACAGATAATGCTTTGCTTAAAGTTCTTAGTGTGTGTGTGTGTGTGTGTGTTCAGCAGTTGCAGACGGATCGAGGCGGTGTTCACTAGCGCCCCCACTGCATTGGAGGGCTTTAAGGCTCATGCTGTGTTTCAGGAGATTGCTAAAAAGCTGGAGGAGGTGCGTGTCCTGATGCGTGTGAGTGCAAAAACACACACACTGTCTTCATAAATAATAAATGTGTGTGTGTGTGCAGGAAGGCAATCAGTACGTGAAGAAGATCGGAGGTGTGTTCGCTTTCAAAGTGAAAGACGGCCCGGATGGCAGAGAGGCCACGTGGATTGTAAACGTGCGTGATGGAAAGGGCTGCGTCCACAACGACACCTGTGAGTTTCACCTGTGTGTTTGTAGCCGCTGTAACGGAAGCATCGGCGATCTTGACCCTTGAGGAAAACCCCTTTTCCTTAATCGTCTATTTTTCTTTCT